>NW_026578110.1:0-87500 GCF_029603195.1 Condylostylus longicornis
TAATAATAATAATAATAATAATAATAATAATAATAATAATAATAATAATAATAATAATAATAATAATAATAATAATAATAATAATAATAATAATAATAATAATAATAATAATAATAATAATAATAATAATAATAATAATAATAATAATAATAATAATAATAATAATAATAATAATAATAATAATAATAATAATAATAATAATAATAATAATAATAATAATAATAATAATAATAATAATAATAATAATAATAATAATAATAATAATAATAATAATAATAATAATAATAATAATAATAATAATAATAATAATAATAATAATAATAATAATAATAATAATAATAATAATAATAATAATAATAATAATAATAATAATAATAATAATAATAATAATAATAATAATAATAATAATAATAATAATAATAATAATAATAATAATAATAATAATAATAATAATAATAATAATAATAATAATAATAATAATAATAATAATAATAATAATAATAATAATAATAATAATAATAATAATAATAATAATAATAATAATAATAATAATAATAATAATAATAATAATAATAATAATAATAATAATAATAATAATAATAATAATAATAATAATAATAATAATAATAATAATAATAATAATAATAATAATAATAATAATAATAATAATAATAATAATAATAATAATAATAATAATAATAATAATAATAATAATAATAATAATAATAATAATAATAATAATAATAATAATAATAATAATAATAATAATAATAATAATAATAATAATAATAATAATAATAATAATAATAATAATAATAATAATAATAATAATAATAATAATAATAATAATAATAATAATAATAATAATAATAATAATAATAATAATAATAATAATAATAATAATAATAATAATAATAATAATAATAATAATAATAATAATAATAATAATAATAATAATAATAATAATAATAATAATAATAATAATAATAATAATAATAATAATAATAATAATAATAATAATAATAATAATAATAATAATAATAATAATAATAATAATAATAATAATAATAATAATAATAATAATAATAATAATAATAATAATAATAATAATAATAATAATAATAATAATAATAATAATAATAATAATAATAATAATAATAATAATAATAATAATAATAATAATAATAATAATAATAATAATAATAATAATAATAATAATAATAATAATAATAATAATAATAATAATAATAATAATAATAATAATAATAATAATAATAATAATAATAATAATAATAATAATAATAATAATAATAATAATAATAATAATAATAATAATAATAATAATAATAATAATAATAATAATAATAATAATAATAATAATAATAATAATAATAATAATAATAATAATAATAATAATAATAATAATAATAATAATAATAATAATAATAATAATAATAATAATAATAATAATAATAATAATAATAATAATAATAATAATAATAATAATAATAATAATAATAATAATAATAATAATAATAATAATAATAATAATAATAATAATAATAATAATAATAATAATAATAATAATAATAATAATAATAATAATAATAATAATAATAATAATAATAATAATAATAATAATAATAATAATAATAATATAATAATAATAATAATAATATAATAATAATAATAATAATAATAATAATAATAATAATAATAATAATAATAATAATAATAAATATAATAATAATAATAATAATAATAATAATAATAATAATAATAATAATAATAATAATAATAATAATAATAATAATAATAATAATAATAATAATAATAATAATAATAATAATAATAATAATAATAATAATAATAATAATAATAATAATAATAATAATAATAATAATAATAATAATAATAATAATAATAATAATAATAATAATAATAATAATAATAATAATAATAATAATAATAAAATATTAACAATAAAACTATATAATGGCCCGTGATGTAACTGAATTAGTTAAAGCATTTCATAAGACTTAGCAAAATCATGGGCACGTTTCGAAATTTCTATGGCACGAGTGGAATTTAGCATTTTCATATTTTGATTCTATTTATTTAAAAAATTTTTTGGGAAAAAATTTAGAAGTTTAAAAATTTTTTTTGTTTATAAATCTTAAGAAAGGGTTACTTTACTTTGACATTCATTTGCACTTGCTTAGAAGCCTAAATTACAATAATGCAAGTTGTGGTGTAATAATGCAGTTTATTTCCAGCTTTATACAAAATTGGATTAAGTTTTTTCTTCTTATACCCTGCACCTTTGTGAAAGGTATATTCACTTTGTTATGGAATTTTTAACCACTTGAAGGAGTCGTCTCCGGTATGGACATGTATATATATTCTTGCTCACCGTAAAATTACGCGTTGATTTAGATATGTCTGGTCCATTCGCCCGTCCGTTCGCCCGATTGCGCAATGACTTAAATACGAATAATGTAATCAACACCAAATTGTTGCTTTTATGCCATCGGCGGCTGCTATTGTAAATGAAACAATTCGAACAGCGGGTTCGGGCAGCTGCCGTATAACTCGAAATCAAAATTTTAAACATTTGGAAAAATTTTAAAGCTAGACTCATAAAAATCGGCAGTCGTGTATCCAATTTCAGGTCAAATGTAACATTGAAATTTTGATGGAATGGCTTGACAGATTCGGGTAACTACCAAAACCTAATTTAAAATATTCAAAAAAATAATAGAGTTAGATTCATGAAATTTAGTAGTCATGTGTTCAATTATACGTCACGTAAATCCTTGAAGTTTTACTGGAAAGACTTGACAGGGTAGCTCCCATACAACTCCAAAAGAAATTTGGAATATTTAGAAAAATACTAAAGCTAGATTCTTCTAACTATATCTGGTTTAACAACCTGAATTTAAATAACAAATTTCAAGAAAATTTGTCGAACATTTCTGCCCACATGCACAAATATTTAAATTTGACCTTTTAAAGAAAAAGTTCATTTCCTGGTCAAGCGAAGCTTATATGTATATAAAATTTCAAGTCAATCTGTTGAATATTTTCTTAAAAATTATCGAAACTGGTCAATGAAGCATGAATTTATATGTATGTATATAAAATTTCAAGTCAATCTGTTGAATATTTCCAAGTCAATAAAAGAGAGCCTATTAATAAAGTTTTAAAAAAAATTTAAATAGCTACATTATATAGCTCTACAATTTTTTATGGTGGAATTTATGGTCATATTCATCTTCATCTTACTTTAGTTTGCTTATATTTAGTTACTTTTTTTATAACTTTCTCAGAATTCACTGTTGCCATGTTTTGTGTTAATTCGCTTTTGTTAATTTACTAGAATTAAGTTATTTACATATTTAAATGTTTTAACCAACGAGAAATCTGCGGAAGCATATATTTGTAAGTACGATGAATATTTATTCAAATTAATGAGTTTATTTATAAAAGAAATATAGTACGATACCAACACTGCTTTTATTGAAAAATCAATTGAGTTTTGATGAGCTTGTATTAATAAATGCAAGAGAACCACTCAATTTGAAGCACATCTTAATTATCACTTAGAAACTTATCGGATCATATAGTTTTTTTCCAATGAATAGGTATAATTATTTTAATTACAGAGCCACACTATTCCAAAAATCATTGCCTGATATGAATGGGACACCTAGAATGTTATACGTTTCTGCTTTGCCAAATGGAGCAAAAACGATTTACTTACATATTATATAATAAAGCATACTTAGATTCATCTTACATTAACCTTCATACATAATTAAACAGATTTTCCATTAAAACAGACATAATTGAGTAAATAGATTATGAACGAAAGATAACAGGTCCAAGAATATTTGAAAAATTTTTTAATATAAAATGAAGATTAAAAATGCAAAACAGGAAAATGTTCAAGGTTGTTATTTATAATTCGCTAAGGTGAAAAGGGAAAAAGGTAAAAAATAAATGAAATTTTTGTGTGCAGACTGTTTATGTATATGTCAAATTTTCGTGATTAGCCTTGTTTTACTCTTTAAAGCACAGGTTAAGGCCAATAATTTTGTTTCCTCATTTTTTTATTTAATAATATAATAAATTATATTATATAACTTTTATTATCACAGCTTGATTATAATTTTAAAGACGGAAGTAAATGCCATTCTGAAATAAGCAGATCTTGTTCATGAAACAATACTACTACAGGTGAAATTTTTATAAAATGTTATGAAATTTCAGAAAATTATTTTACAAGTATTTGTATATAAACAATTTTAAACGGCCTATTGAAGCGATGTTGATATTAGTTAAAAAAATTTTAATTTGGAAGCAGTAAATTATTAGTGTTTCTTAAATTTCAAATTATCAATCGTATATTGCTTTAGAATCTGCGAAAGTAAATACCTTTTTAAAACTTTAATGAATTAGTTAATATAGAATCCAGAAAACACATTTAGTTTGAGTAGGCACACGTTTTTGACAAAATGTACATACATAAGCATATGCATTATATGTATAATTTTGTAACAGGGTTTTCTGACACTGTTGATGATCCAAAAAGTATAGCGGAGAAAAATATCTAAGCAATAAAATTTTCAAAAATTACAGTACTGTAATTGAAACGGACAAAGCGTTGCAAACTGAAATTTTAAATAGCATTGGGTAATAGCTTGTAATATCCCCCGATTTCAGTTTAGTTTATCTCTTAAGCTAATTTTATTTTGTAACATAATATATCTATAAATATATGTACAAAATAAATTGGTTTACCTATTTCTTCCATATTGCATTTTATTTAACATATTATACCTTTTTATACCTCTTTTCTTAAACTTACCTTAGAATTTAAAAAAACGAAAAATTATGAAATTATTCAGCTATTTATAATAACAAGCAAAAATTAAGTAGTTGTTAAATAAAACAAAAATGTATTCGTAAATTTCTCTATGAATTTTAACAGAAGAGAAACGCTTACAAATACCAATTTTGATTTCCTGTAGTTATTACAAATATTTAAAAGCACAACTTGTTTTACTGGTATTTTATCATTTTCACATGTATTTGTTTTTTTCTTCTTATTTTCCAGTATTAGTTTTTAAACATGCATATTATAAAAACCATTGCATATTATGAAAATTTAGTTAATATTTCAAATCTTTTATTTTAAAAAGTTTTTCTTGTTTGGAAAAACTTTATATCAATTTAATCCTACTAAAATAATAATACTCGTTTTTGAAACTTGACCTAATATTTTTAATGTTGCTTGCTATTTATGCTTTGCTTGGCTTTTTAACATATTTAACTTTTAATATACTTATGCATGTGTACACTAATTTAACCGAACCAACAATCTATACATATGTATGTATATTATTTTTTATTATTTATGGAAATAAAAATTTATTGTACACAGATTAAAATATACATATACATAAATATAGAATTTCAACACATAAAACTTGCTAAATAGCTTTGCAAGTACTTTTAAATTTTGTTAATAAAAATGAAGAAGGGAAATACTAAAACCGCTTCTGATCGCCGTGATTGCCTTTTGTAAACTAAATTTTTTTCAGACGTTTAACTAATAGTCGTTATGTTTTATTAAGATTTTTGAGAGATCTGAAGGTGAGCGTTAAGAAAAGCGGGATAGTGTCAATAAATTAAATGAAATCCAAAAATTAGAATGACAAAATCTTGAATTACTTTTTAACACTGTGAAACTGTTTTGTGTTTGTATTAAGGATTGCATATAAAGAGATTATGTGATGACCTCAAATGTCTGAGTTTACTGGGACCATATAATGGATTGATCAACTTTTAGAGTTTTTGCGTCACTCTTTATGAAAATAATCAACGGATGTTCTTGACATACAACGACCAACACAGCTTCTTATGGAAATCTGGTTCCACCCACTGAATTTTTACTATGACACTTATTCACTTTTTCCCATATGTTATAGAAAAATAATCAATCGACGTCCCCGCTATTTAATATTTTATAAAGTTTATATTTGGGCTTATGAATCCCAAATATAAACTTCACATATATTTTTGGTAGTAAATTAACTGATTAATAATTTAAGTAAAATTTCAAATAAGTTTAAAGGTATTTTCACAATATTTTGCAGTTCTTTCGTCTAAATAATAAGAACAAATTAATAAGAACAATTAATTTTTGTTAAAATCTTTTTTATAATACGAAAATTATTTCGTTTGTCTATTATTGAGCAATTATTCCCTTAAGTCTAAATTAAATTCATAAGTTTTAACTTCTTTTTGACAATTGTATAAATAGTTGTAATAATAATGTTACAAATGTATAAATGCATAGTTCAGAAATTAAATATTGCTACGTAATATATAACGTTTTCTAAATTTTATTTCTAGAACTTCTTTAGGAACCCATTGAGTATTAAGATAATCTTAAAAATCCAACACCGCCTGAAAAATTCAGGTACTTGCAACAAGATATATAAATAATACAAGTACATATAAGTTTATTTATTTTGTAATCTACTACAAAAAGTATAATCTATGTATTTACGTCTCTACATTGAATTTAACTTAGTATGTGTAAGTTTTAACGTGAAGATTTTCAACATATTATAAGGTGTTTATATATTTTCAACATATTATATATACGGTTTGTTACATTCGCATGAAATTTTTACGATGCCTTATATCACCTGACGGTTATAATACCTTAGGGTATTATACAGGCATATCTTCATACACAAGAATAATCAATTACCTATAAAACAGTGTCATGGAACCTGTAATATCTAAACAGGTATATTTGCGTGTGATTATTTTAAAATAGAAATTAATAAAAAGTTTATTTCATGAAATGTTTTTGAAGTCTCTAAAGGTTTTTAAAAATTAAATAAATATGTTACGTATTTGAAAATGTCTTCTTCATAATAGAAAAAATATTAAAGTAATGTAAGCACTTACACTCCGATATTAAATTTACAAAATCATACTGACATAACCATAATAACAGAATCGAACTGATTTTATAGGTTTTTTTCAAAATTAAAACTAAAAGTTTCAATTTAAATTATGTACTCATATGACCTTTCAGAGAGTTTATTTTTTTAGCGCAAGAATTTTGTGAAAAAATTTTTTTTGTCTATACACCCGCCAGCGCTACTTTACATAAATTGTTTAACCAAATTTATATCAATTATTTTTAATTTATAATTAAGAATTCAAAACTACATTATATAAATCATAAACTAGTCGTGTGTGCTGGCATTGCAAGCCTTGCAAGTATTATGTCTGTAGTTTTGAAATTGTGTTCCATTCTGTGTGAAACATTTTAAGTTTACTTTTTCTCTTCAAAAATACACCCGTTCTTAAAAATCATTACAAACAAGTAAAAACGTTTCAGTCGGTATAAACCGATTGAATTATACCCTGCACCTTTCGTTATTGTGTAGCAATTACTCGAACCTGTGAAATCATTCTATAGAAACTTCACGGATATGTCTGATCTGTAATTGGACACACAACTGCCAAGTTTCATGAATCTGACTTTATTTTTTTTTCCAAATATTTAAAATAAGCTTTTGGATTTGTATGGGAGCTATTCGAACCTGTCAAGCAATTCAACCAAAACTTCAGAAATATATTTGACCTATAACTCGACAAACAACTGCCAAGTTTCATGAAACTGACTTTATTATTTTCCCAAACATTTAAAATTAGATTCTGGAGTTGTACGGCAGGTACCCGAATCTGTCAAGCAATTCCTCTAAAACTTCAGAAATATATTTGACCTATAATTGGACACATGACTGCCAAGTTTCATGAATCTGACTTTATTATTTTGCCGAATATAAAAAACTTACTGTTGGAGTTGTATGGCAGCCACCCGAACCGGTGTAGGTATCCCATTATAATTTTTAGACCATATGTAGAATATAATTGGACACATGTATACAAAATTTTATAATAATAGCTTTATTAGTTTTTGAAATATTTAAAATAAACTCTTGGAGTTGTATGGCAGCTACCCGAACCCGTTGTCCGAATTAGTCCAATAACAATAGGGTTCGTCCTTGGCACAAAAGAAAAAACTTGTAAAAGTTTGGTGTCGATTGCATTATTCGTTTTTGAGTTATCGTGCGATCGGACGGACGGACGGACGGACATGTCTAAATCGACGCAAAATTTTACGCTGAGCAAGAATATATATATATGTCCATATCGCAGAACACCTTCAAGTAGTTACAAACTCCATACCAAAGTTAATATACCCTTCACGAAGTGCAGAGTATAAAAAGTACCTAATTAAACAAATAATTAGTTACTCTCAGATCTAATATCTTTTGAGTAAATTATTTTAGAACCTCGCTTTGAGCTATATCGTATAAAATTGTAAAATACCTTTGACATTATACACCTTAGGCGATCAATTACTGCTTACGGATAAAATAATTCTCTGTATAACATCCATGCACATATGTGTTTCGATTTTATAATACATGCCAATAAAACGCGTAAGAGTATAATCAGGTAACACTAAAATATAGAGTAATGCGTATAGCATACGATTTCTATGCAAAAAGTCTCACGTTCAAACCCTGAAAAATGCGATTTTTTTATGAACTTTTTTATGATGAACTTTTTTTTTTATTGATAATTTTATTTATTTTTTGTTCTTATTTAAAATGAAATTAAAAAATCTTACCCCTACAAATCAATATAAGCGTGCTTCCGTCCTAAATATTTTTTGAAAATAACCTATTTGTAAAGGTCTAATGCAATAGAGTAATACTTTCTTATTAAATTTTATCCAAAAATATATTGTCAAGAAATTTAATGTACAAGTATGTTTTATTTAATAATACATTATGCAGTAGATCGCGAAAAGAATACATAACTAAATGCGTACCTACATACTTATTATAAAGCAATGTAGATTGTATTAACTTTAACAATTTTCTTGAGCAAGTATTTACTTCTTGTTATATTTCACACTTCTAAAACACGATTTATATTGAATACTTATACTTGCTAAAGTAAATAACAACTACCCCTACTGCCATTTTGTAAAAAGCGGTCACAAATCATCTTGGGAGGGGTGAAGGGGGAGGGTGGGTTGTATATTTGCTTTTTCTGGGCCCTAGAGGCAAAACCCTGTCTAATGCCTTTTGTCCCTTCTAGAAATACCCGTACTTTTTGACACCTGAGAAGTAGCTATATATGTATAATGTAAAATAGGATGGTTTATGAAGAGTTACAGTAGTTTAGAAAAATTCGCAAAAATTTTAAGTACATAAGCATGTACAAATGTATATTTTTTTAGAGCTTCCTGACTAATTTTTTTAAGCTTCGTATGTGAATTGAATTACGTTCAAAACTGTAGTTTGGCATATAAAAATAACTTTTAAACAAATAATTATTTAATCGTAGGGATAAATATACCGAAATAAATTTTTCAAATAAAGAAAAGGTTTAGGCAAAAACAAAATAATAATTTTATTCAAGTATATGCACTTACATATTATAATTCAAAATTTTAAAATTTTTCGTTCGAACAATTAAAAATAAAATTTTAAGTAAAACATACATAATTATGAATGTATTCATATTTTTTTAAACCGTCTTGAAACATAATATTCAAAACTGTGGGTGAAAATATAGAATAAAATTGCAAATAAAGAAAAAGTTTAAGCAAAAACAAAATAATAATTTCATTCAAATATGTGTATGCACATATGAATGTATTAAAATTTAGCATTTTAGAGTTTTTCGCTCGAACAATAAAAATGAAATTTTAAGTACATACGTACATAAGTTGTGTATATATATTTTTTAAGGCTTGCTGACCAAATATAATATTCAAAACAATAACAAATGAAGCATTAATATTCAGATACCACAAAACATCTGATGTCTTCGGTAAAAAGCTGATATCCATTTAAGCTTATTTCAATTTTCGAACTAAAAATATGTGAGATCATTATGTGTTTCTAATAATATAAAGTATAAAAGAAAAGCGTGCTTTTGTTATACAAAAATTTTTTCATAAAATCTTAACATAGAGCTATTTTGGGGCAAAAAAAGTTCCAATGTCAGATATTTCTGGGACCCTAGAGGCAAAACCCTATCTAATGCCTTTTGTCCTATGTCTCTAGCCCTTCTAGAAGTACCTGTACTTTTTGACACGTGAAAAGTAGCCACATATATATAATAATGTCAAATAGGATGGTTTTTGAAGAGTTATACGAAATATAAATAAAATAAAGAATTATAAAGGCAAATTTAAGGTACTGTGGTAGTGTGATAGCCAACAAGCAGAAGATTATTAGACCGATGCTTGCCTGGATATTTTCGTATTTTTCTATTTTTTGAATGATTTTAAAATATTTTTTTTATATTATTTTGTTTGAATAGTTTTTATTCTTTTTTTTAATATATAACAGAAAAATATTATTATAAAAGTTTAAGAAAAAGTTCCAAAAAAAAATATTGTTATAATAGTTTGGAAAAATTCGCAAAAATTTAAATTACATAAGCATGTATGTATATTTTTTTAAAGCTTCCTACCGAATTTTTTTCTAAGTTTCCCATATGAATTAAATAATATTCAAAACTGTGGTTTGGAATATAGAAATAAATTTTAAACACATAATTATTAAATCATGGGGGTAAACATACAGAAAGAAATTTTTCAAATTAAGAAAAGGTTTAGGCATAAAGAAAATAATATTGTAATTCAAATATATGTATGTACATATAAATGTATTAGAATTGACCATTTTAAAATTTTTCGTTCGAAATTATAAATAAAATTTTAAATACAAACATACATAATTGTGAATGTGTACCTATTATTTTAAAACTGTGGGTGAATATATAGAATTAAATTTTAAAATAAAGAAATTTAACAACAGTTATTCTAAATTATGTAACAGCAATTTTTTTGAATTATATGTTTCGTATTATTATTTTCCGTTTATTTAAATTACCAAAAATGCTAAAATTCTAATTTGTCAGGACCTTATATGCACATGTATTTGCAAACATTTTAGTTAGTTAATGTTTATATTTTCCCATACATAAGTTTCTCACAATATTTTAGTAGGAGTCAAATTACATTTATTTTGTTTATATATGTGTATATACTTTAAGTAAATTTGAAAGTGATATGTTACGTAAGTTAACATGAGAAAATTATGAATTTTATAAATGCATAAAATTGCTTACTAATCTATTTCTGTGTGAAATAATTAATTTTCAGTGGTATAATTTTTGCATAATTAGGTCAGATTTTTAATAAATAAATTCGTTAACTTCAAACCAAGTAAAAAAAAGTTTTTCAATTAAACTATCCAACATTTTGAGGGCTCAACCAGAAAATACAAAAAAAAATGTCACAAAATATAAAACTGGATGAAACTGCTTCTGATTAATGTTAAGAAATTCTGAAAACTGATAAACGTTAAGAAAGATCTAGCTTCAAAAAAGAATATCAAATATAAAGCAAAATAAGTAAACTTAACAAACTATGGAAACAGTTTAATATCGGCGACTTGATAATAAAAGAGTTTTGGAGTGCGAAAACTGATCAGACATATTTTAAAACTGAATACTACAACAAGGTGAATCAACTGAAGGAGAGCCTGCAAGAATATATATATATACAGTACTAGCTACCTCATAAATACAGTACTAGCTTAAAGCGCAAGCCAACCTAAGAGCTCCAAAGTTGAAAAGCAAGCTGACGAAGACAATGAAACGGACGACGATTTAGAAGAGAACAATAATGACGAGACTGACTTAAACTCTGATGATTTAATGAAAATAGAGCAACAGCAGCGTTACAAAAAGCAGCATAATAAAATAAAAATGTTTTACCGAGTTGTCAAGAAGGTAGACGAATTGTGCAGTATCTTGAAACATTGATCACATATTGAAAAGATATCATTAGAACAATGATGACATAATTTCCCATGCCGCAAGTGAACAAGAATCAGAATACGTGAAAGAAGCATTTCGAAAAAGTTGAAGAGAAGCATCAGGAAATCATTATTAAAATAAGGTAGCATATGCAGAAGCAAATTCAATCTGGTGAGTCTACAAGAGCACAAGAAAACCAAGTAAAACTACGGCAAATTAACATACCAAAGTTCAATGGTCATTATGACTCATGGACCAGCTTTTGTAACCTATTCAATTCGCTTATACATTCAAATAGCCAATAGAATAACGTTTAAAAATTTCATTACCTCAAAAGTCTACTGTCGCCAGAGCCAATGAACTTAATAAAATATCTTCTAGTCACTAACGAAAATGACGTTACTGCATGGGAATTAATAACAGCAAACAGGTACAACAACACAATAATACTGTTCTCAACATATATAAACAAGCTGCTATCTCTACCTCATTTAAATAATGCAACATCAGCTGGATTGAAAAATATGTTGCACACTACAAAAGAATGCCTTTGTGCTGTAAAAAACCTAGGCATTGAAACAAATTTCTGGAGCCCTAAAATTAGTTTTCTAATCTTACCAAAAAATTGATGAAGAAAAATCAAGGCTTTACTAACAATGGGAAAACCGGATGAAAATCCCAGAATTGACAGCTGTGTTACAATTCCTGGAAACAAGGTTTCAGGCGTTAGAAACTTTTGGGCAACAAAAACAAAACATGAAAAGCGAAGCGGAAAAGAATGTCCAATTTGTAAAGAGCAGCATAAAATTTGCTCATGTCAAAAGTTCAAAGACATGAGTATTACTCAAAAATGGGCAGCAGTAAGAAGGCACAAATTACGCTCAAACTGTCTCAGCAGCAATCATGTTGGACCAAGTGCATTTCAAAGAGCACTTGCATGAAATGCAGCAAAAATCATCACAGTCTGTTACGTGATGAAAGCACAGTAAAAACACATAATACACCTAGTAATTCAGGTGGGCAATAATACAACTGCGTCATACTGAAGAATGCAGCAGTTTTTTTTACCTACAGCAAATGTGTACGTTAAAAATACACCATTGCGAGCCCTAATAGATCAAAGGTCGCAGTCGTCGTTTATAACAAAAGAAGTTGCAAATCAATTGCAACCCAAAAGAATAAAAATTGATACCATAATAACTGTAATCGGTGCAAAAGAAATAAGCTCTGTAAAAAGTAGTGTGAGCATAACAATTACATCAAAGCAATGTAATGAATTTTCGATTACCACCACGGCTTATGTTCTGGAAAACCTGACAAAAATCCTGCCACAAGAACAAGTATATAAAGACAAATGGGAGCACCTTAAGAACATAGAGTTAGCCGACCCTGAATTTGAAAAACCAGCAAAAGTTAATCTTATATTAGGGTCAGATATCTTTATTGAAATATTGCTTAGTGGAATAATAAAAGGACAATCATACCATCCGATAGCTCAGCAAACAGTCTTTGGATGGATTGTAACGGGTCCTGGCGCAAGAAAAACCCTTAAAAAACGCTTGATATGCCATGTTACACTGAGAGACATTGATGCACAAGTCAAACAATTCTGGGCCGCCGAAGAAATTCCGAAGAATGAAATGGTTAAAGAAGATGAAGAATGTGAAGTACTTTATAAAGCAAATACTCAACGTAATAACGAAGGGAGATATATTGCCCGAATCTCCTTCAGAGAAGGTAACATTGCTTAATAATGACAGGAAAAATAGAGCAATCGCACGCCTAATTAGTATGGAAAAACAGTTCGCATGAAACCAAAAACTTGCCGAAAGTCGCAAAGCATTTATGCGGGAATATGAGAACCTAGGCTATATGAAAAGATGTGATATAGATAGCCAAGATGAACCGTCCTTTTTACCACATCATGCAGTTATAAAAGAAGAAAGCACAACCACAAAACTTTGTGTTGCGTTTGATGTTCAAACAAAACATGATTTGATGTTGAAAACATTGTTTGATGTTGAACAAAATACGTTTCCAGTGAGAACGAAAATCTTACGAACCGATATGTATGTATATGATACAATGTCAGGTAGCGATACAGTTGAACAAGTCGCAAAAGTGAAATTACAACTTGTAAATATTCTAAAAAGCGCTGACTTTAGACTTCACAAATGGGTAGGTAACAACCCACAACTAGTAAACAATACAATGCCGATAAAATGCGTTGAAATGGGAAATATTCAAACTGAGTCACGTAAATTATTAGGAGTACGATGGTACCAAAAAAAAGACGAATTTAGTATAATAATCGAGCAGCGAAATTTGCAGAATTTACGACCCACTTGGGTGGGTAGCATCAGTTGTATTAACCGCAAAAATTATTCTCCAAGACAAATGTAACACAAATATTGATTAGGATGAGCTATTACCGTCACGTCTACATGATAAATACATCAATTTTCGCAATTTATAGATCATGTAAAAGTTCAAATTTGGCTTTTCTACACTTCAACCAAACCACTTGAACTTCATGGGTTCTGTGACGCTTCGGGTAGAGCATATGTTGGAGTAGTATACTCACGACTGCACCAAAACGGTTATAAATTAACATTAATCACCGCCAAAACAAGTTGGTATCGTCTTCCCAAAAACTTTCAATACCGCGACTAGAACAAAAGGGAGCAGATTTACTAATGAAACTGCCTGACAAGGTTGCAGGTGATTTAGAAATATCAAATATGGTACTATACATTGACTGATTCCCAAGTAGTGCTCTCCTGGCTCCAGGAAAACCTAAGTAAGTGGAAAGTCTTCGTTCCCAATCGCGTTAAAATCATTCAACAATCACCAAGAAAGATTATTTGAAATTACGTTAATACGACTGAAAATTCCGCTATCTTGGCGTCAAGAGGAATCTGTCCGAAACAAATTATTGAAAACAAATTGTGGTGGTCAGGACCAGAATGGCTGATACAATAAATGTAACTGGCAAGGCACTTTAACCAACACAGTTGGAGTTAAAAATAAGTTACCTCCCGTCAACAAGACTACCAATCAAAACTCTTTCCATCGAAAGATTTTCATCACTACCAAGGCTACAAAGAACTACGCCTTCTGTCAAAGATTTTATAATAATGCAAATCCAAAAAGGAAGAATACTGGACAATTAACAACAACTGAATTGGAAACCGCACTATGTTCTATAATCAAACTAGAACAAACTGTCTATAACACAGAAATTAGCTGTCTAATAAAAAACAATCTATTGCCTGGTAACAGCAAGATATTAGAGCATCGTCCATTTTGAAAAATGGTATATTAAGAGTGGAAGGCAGTCTATGAAGAGCAAATATTGACGAAAATTCCAAACATCCTATTATAATACCACGGTCTAGTCATTTGGCGTCATTAATAATAGACCACGCACACATGTCATAGATCCTGGGAAAATTTTGGATTACCAACGGACATCACAGAGTAAAAAAACGAATAACGGAGTGTATCATTTGTCGCAGAAACAACGCACGCTCAAACACCCAACTTATGGGTGATCTACCTGCAGCTAGAGTAATCGTTTCACCACCGTTTACTCCTACGGGTGTTGACTTTGCTGGACTAGTACAACTTAAATATAGCACGTTGCACGTGTTTGTTATTGCAAGACGAGGAAATGTGGCACATATTTCCAGTGACAACGGTACAAACTTTGCAGGAGCAGACAACCAGTTAAAACCCAATGAGAAATTGGGTCATTTTATATTACAACAGTCAATTCAATGGCATTTTATTCCTATAGGCACTCCCCATTTTGGTGGACTATTGAAAGCTAGAGTAAAATCGGTAAAGTGTCATTTCTCAAAAAGTATTGGCGATACTAAACTCACATTTGAAGAATCAGGAACCCTTCTAGCAAAAGTCTAAATCAATAAAAATTCCCGTCCACTTACACCAATTGCAGGAGACATATGATACAGGAGCATTAACATTAGAACATTTTCTGGTAGGCTCAAAACTATTCAATGTACCTACCAAAAAGATAACGAATATGGAAAAAATTAGCTTCGGCGTTGGGAACTTGTAGAACAAATGAATCGGCAATTCTGGAAAAAATGGTCAAATAAATACCTACTTAGACTCCAAGCACGTAAGAAGTGGCAACAACCAAAATATAATTTAACATGGGGCTCATTGGTTCTAATTCGCAATCCTAATCTACCTACTTTAAGATAGCCTTTAGGTAGAAATTTAGAAGAGCATAAAAGTGATCTTGTAAGAAGAGTGACACTTGAGAAAAAAACGAAGAAATTAAACGCCCGTTCGTCGGTTATACTTCTACCTGTGAGACCTACAAATAAAGAAACACCTAAAGAAGTATCACATGCCAAAAAAAATAATAATTGTAGAATTTAGCATTTTACAGTTTTTCGCTTGAACAATAAAAATAAAATGTTAAGTACATACGTACATAAATTGTGTTTGTATATTTTTTTAAAGCTTGCTGACGAAACATAATATTCGAAACAATAACAAATGAAGCATTAATAGTCAGATGCCACAAAACATCTGTTTTCTTGGAAAAAGCTGACATTTATTTACGTTTAGCTTATTTCGATTTGTCGAACCAAAAATATATGAGATCATTCTTTTTTCAAATATTACTTATTTCTCGGTTTGTGTTTCTAATAATAACGTAAAACGTATTATTTATTTCTTGGTTTGTGCTTTTAATAATATCAAGTATAAAAGAAAAACATGCTTTTGTTATACAAACATTTTTTTTTCATCGAAAGAAGGAGGACATCATGAATGGTATTAACATGCCATTCCCTGACAACCCTTAGTTAGTTATATTGTGTCTTACCACAAAAACCTCTTCCTTATATTCTGATACTTGTCCCATAGACCAATCGTCAAATTTTCTTTAATATAGGTTGAAAGGGACTTAACGCTCCCCGATTTGATGAAGCGCATATTGCGCTAAATTAGAAGGCAAAGTCCTATTTAGCCTTCTAGGAGAATTCCGAATAACAAGAAGCCGAGAGGCCTCTCGGCCTACACAACTACACATGGAATCTTTGGATCTCTGTGCAAATCTCCATTTCGCACATACCAAGGGACATCCACCATATTCCGCAAAACCCTATTCTGGGACGTTTATATTCGCTGGACATGTGTTTGTTTGGCATATCTCCACGACTGGATACTATACAACCAAACCGGTTTGATAATTTGGTTATAGAGCAAGATCTTATTCTATATCGGCAACCTTGACTTCCAACCCAGGAGCCAATACATTTCTTTATATTTTAATTCTAATTCTGCCTTTTTCTTCTTAACATGTTCCTTCCATTTTAGCTTAACATCCAGTGTCATTCCCAGATATTTTGTTGCATATTCCAGCGCAACATTTACCCCATTTAAATTAACACGTGGGAGGTTTACAAGAACTTTATTTGTAAAATTTACTTGCGCAGACTTAGTTTCATTTACTTTTATTTTCCATTTCTTGGTCCAAGCATCAAAACTATTGCTTGCCTGCTGCAATTTCCTTGTGGCGTCGTCAATGTAGCCTCAATTGTGTTTTCTCTTTGAGGCACATCTCTTACAAAGGGTAGATATAGTATTGGACCAAAATACTGCCCTGAGGCACACCTGCTCTTATTTCTCTAAGGGTGGAATAGTCCCCATCCTGTTTGACTTTAAATAATGTGTCGGTTAAATAAGAAGATCTACATATTGGCTAAGTAATATTTTTCTTAACTTGTATATTATTCCTTCGTGATAAAATCTTGTCAAAAGCCTGTGCCACGCCTACAAAATTTGTTGCACAAATTTGTCTTTCTTCTAGGGCTTCCTCAATAATATTTGTAATTCTATGAATTTGATCAGTAGTTGAATGTTCTGCTCTAAACCCAAGTTGGTGGTACTGAATTAATTACCTGTCCTCAACTATAAGTCAAATTCTTTCTGGTAATAACTTTTCCAAAAGTTTCGACAAAATTGGTAGCAGAGAAATCGGTCTATAAGACTTTGTCTCATTTAAAGGTTTACCAGGTTTTGGTAAACTTATAACTTAAATAATAACTTATATAACTTCTGCCACCTTCCAAGCATTAGGCACATATTTTAACCTTAATGCAGAATTCATTAAAAAAGTCAAGATTGTTATACCCTTTTTTGGTAATTGCTTCAGTATCTCAGAGATAATTAAATCAAAACCCTATGCTTTCTTTGACTTTAAACTTTTTATTTCTTCTTATTAAATTGGTCTTTTAATATTTTTTGTAACCCTCCATATGGAATAATTACTTTCTTTTTCGGCTGACAAATTTTTAATGTAATTATCAATTTCTTCTTTTCATATTGTTTTGTATTTTTCCTCTTATGATTTTATTGAAATTCTGTACCTCAGAATCCAAATCACCTATGGTTCGTACTATAATTCTTAAGTTTATTTTATTCATCAATCCAAATCATACGTTGTTATCCTCTAAAGTAATGAAATTTGGCGAGATTTTCTTGACAATAAAGAAGTCTAGCAGTCTAGTGGTATCTTATTTCTATCACTTGGCCAACATGTTGGCCTATCAGTGGATTGGTTGTGACAACCAATCTTTTTAATAGCTTTTCTTAGCTCTCTACCTCTTGTTGAAGTCAATCTAGAACCACATTCAATATAATTGGCATTATAGTCACCTCCCAGAATAAACCTTTCTTTAAGGAGATTCAGAAAATCTTTGAAAGAACCACTCTTTATAACACGTGCCGGGGGACAGTACAGTACACCAACATCGAAATTTTGTATATAAAACTCTATTGGTACAGCAACACATTGGCTATCATCTCTGTCTACTTATGTACCAATTATGTTCTACACATGCTGTAAAAATTTTAATAGGATAGCTGCACCGGTTCTGGTGGCTGCCATACAACTGCAAAACCAAATTTTTTACATTCGGAAAAATAATAAAGACAGATTCATGAAACTTGGCAGTCATGTGTCAAATTATAGGTCAAATATATTTCTGAAGTTTTAGTGGAATTGCTTGACAGGTTCGGGTACCTGCCATACAACTCCAGAAGCTAATTTTAAATATTTGGAAAAATAATAAAGTCAGATTCATGAAACTTGGCAGTTGTATGCCGAGTTATAGGCTAGATACATTTCTGAAGTTTTTGTTGAATTGCTTGACAGTTTCGAGTAGCTCCCATACAAGTCCAAAAGCTTATTCTAAATATTTGGAAAAATAATAAAGTCAGATTCATGAAACTTGGCAGTTGTGTGTTGAGTTATAGGTCACATATATTTTGGAAGTTTTGGTGGAATTGCTTGACAGGTTCGAGTAGCTCCCATACAAGTCTAAAAGCTTATTTTAAATATTTCGAAAAATAATAAAGTCAAATTCATGACACTTGGCAGTCGTGTGTCCAATTATAGGTCAGACATATTTCTAAAGTTTTGGTGCGATTGCTTGACAGGTTCGAGTAGCTCCCATGCAAGTCTAAAAGCTTATTCTTAATATTTGGAAAAATAATAAAGTCAGATTCATGAAACTTGGCAGTAGTGTGTCCGATTATAGATCAGATATATTTGTGAAGTTTTGATGGAATTGCTTAAATTCTTCTTGAAGACATCTTACAATTTCAATGATACAATGAATTCTTTCAACAGCTCCACTGATTTTGCTTCTTTGTGACGGTGTTAAATAAATTTCTTTACCAAGCGTTTTCAAGTATTCTGTGACAACTGGGCTGACAAAACCTGTTTCTTTGTCCATCGCTATTAATTTCGGTGCTGTAAAATAATGGATAATTATGGTGGGTTTATCCCTTATTTAAAGAACATATTTATCTTTGATACGAAAGAGTTTTGTGAATTTTGTGAATAGGTGAGTTTTACGGGCTTTTCGATGGTCTTATAATTCCGTCAGCTAGTAATTTTTCTGGTTGTCCACCTCGTTTCTCTTATGAAACGGATAGGGATATATTTCAGCTCCTACGGTGTTTCTATGGTTTCTTGAGTGTTGATTGGTCCGAAAAGTTGTGTATAATTCTCTGCCAGTATTTTTAACTTTTCTTGCGTTTCTGTATTTAGATGTTTATTTCTGATTTCTAAACTGCTAACCTGGATTGAGTGTTCTCCTTTAAGAGAATGTGGATATTTGGTGTTATTTTCAGTGTATTTTTTCTCCTATCTATAACCGCCTGTATTTGTTTTAAGGTATCATCTCCTATGATGCCGTCAAAAGTTCTAAGTCCAGGTAATACGAAGAATTTACTTTCAGTAGAGTTGCCTACACTGTTGAAGAATTTTCCTGTTATCTTTTTTGTAATTTTAATATTTCCACCCGCCGATCTTATAAAAAATGGCTTTTCAACAGGTTTTGAACATGGAACTAATTCGGTTCTTATGAAATTTTTATTTGGTCCCGTGTCTATCAAAAACTTCAATTGCTTGTCGTCTTTAGTAGTATACTCTAAATATGGTACGCTAGAGAGGCCTGATTCATAAAATTTACTTCATTTTTTTCATCTTCGTTGTTTTCCGTTTCAGCAAGTTCTTGCTCCTTATTGTAATTCTTGATGTAGTCTTCATAATCATCTTTTTCCTCTGGTTTGACGCAAAAGATTTTCTGATGATTCGGCTGGAAGTTCTGGGAATATTCATATAGTTAACATTTACTGATCCATCTATACCCATTGGCACTGGTGGTTTCGGCTGTGTTGATCTAGCTGGGGTTGAAGTTGATCTATTTGCGTTAGTTTTTGGCAAGTAAATATTATGATTACGCAGTGGTGCAATTGTTGGTAAAGCTTACCTCTTCGTCACTTGATTCACAGGTGATATGATTATTTTATAGAAGTTCCTGTCATACTTTCTGTCATAGTTTACTGCCATACTTCGAAAATTTAAGTTTTGTACTTCCATACAAGAGGTATAATCCTCGGGTAGCGTTTGCGGCCTCTGAATTATTAGCGTACGTGCGAGGTCCCCGTTCAGTCCTCTTATAAATACATCTAATGCCCTGTTTCTATAAGTTGCGCTAATCTCTGTTTTAATTTTGTGTATTATCAAAGACAACTGGTGGTCAACTGTTGCAAAGAATTTGTCAATGCTGCGTTTTCCTTGCGTTAGGTTTGAGAGTTACTGCTCCAAAGTGCGAAGATCGCGCTTGTCCGCATAATGTAAAGGTAAACATGCTTTTATTTCGCTCCAATGCTCATCGAATATATTATAGGAAGCTAATGTTGAATCGACATTCCCACGGATTTTTGCCTGATGTGTCGTAGAATTGCTCGATACATAGGTTCATGCTTCACTATTTCATAGCCTTTTAGGAAACTTTTTACCGTATGAATCCACGATACGTATTCCGTTAGATTACCATTAAATAGCCTGAATTCCTCACCCGCATCGGGCAGTGTACTAAGGTCCTCTAATTATTTTTCGTCTTTTGGCCCTTGCAGGCCACTTTGGTATTTGTGAAGCTCTTCGGTATTTGTGAAGCCCTGTTCCATTTGGTTGTTAAGGCAGTTTGGATTACTTCCATTTTTTTTTATTTAGTTAGTTGATTCACTCATAAAATGTGAAATCTAATGTTCATCGGATTGTAAAAAATCCCTCTTGGATTGACGTCTCCTCGAAGATTGTGTAGATTTTTTGGATTGACGTTTCTTCGGATGGTTGGATACTTCGTAGTGCTCCCGTTTGGGTAAAAACCTTTATTTTACCCTACGATTAATATCACTGCTGTATTAATTAAATTCTATTATTAATTTATATTTTGTTATTGTTATTATATTGAATTTTACGTTTCGTCAGCAAGCTTTAAAAAAACATACATACACAATTTATGTATGTATGTACTTAAAATTTTATTTTTATTGTTAAAGCGAAAAACTCTAAAATGCTAAATTCTAATATATTCATATGTACATACATACATTGGAATTTTATATTTTATTTTGTTTTTGCCTAAAATAAATTACATTTATGTGTTCATACATATATTTGAATAAAATTATTATTTTGTTTTTGCTTAATTTGGAAAAATTAATTCTATATGTTAACCTCCAGTTTTAAAAAAATACGTATATATTCATAATTATGTATGTTTGTTCTTAAAATTTTATTTCTAATTATTCCAGCGAAAAATTTCAAAATATTCAATTCTAATACATTCTAATTTCTTTATTCGGAAAATTTCTTTAATAGATTTAAGATTTAATAATTATGTGTTTAAAATTTGTTTCTATATGTCAAACCACAGTTTTGAATATTATTCAATTCATATAGAATGCTCAAAAAAACTTAGTTAGGAAGCTTTAAAAATTTATACGTACATATTTATGTACTTAAAATTTTTGCGAATTTTTCCAAACTACTATAACAATATTTTTTTGTAAATTTGCTTTAAACTTTTATAATAATATTTATCTGTTATATATTTTTAAAAAAATAAAGCAAAAAAATTTAAACAAAAAAAAAAAATTTTAAAATAATCCAAAAAAAAGAAAAATACGACAATATCGATCCAATAACCTTCTATGTATCAGATTACCATGCTACGCATCAGGCTACGCAGTACCTTGAATTTGCCTTTTAATTCTATATTTTATTCATATTTCGTATAACTCTTCAAAAACCATCCTATGTAACATTATATATATATAACTACTTCTCGGGTGTCAAAAGGTACGGATAATTCTAGAAGGGCTAGAGACATGGGACAAAAGGCATTAATAGGGGGCCTCTAGGGTCCCAGAAAAAATTGACATTGGAACTTTTAGCTCCGAAATAGCTCTATTTTAAGATTTTCTGAAAAAAATTTTGTATAACAAACGTTTTTCTTTTATACTTTATATTATTAGAAACACAAACCAAGAAATAAATGATACGTTTTACGTTATTATTAGAAACACAAACCAAGAAATAAATAATATTTGGACATCAGATGTTTTGTGGCACTTGAATAATAATGCTTCATTTGTTATTGTTTTGAATATTGCTTTGAATATGCTTCGCCTTTAAAAAAATATACATGCACAATTCAGTGGCTTCAAGCACAAACGACTTAAGTCTGCTTTAGTGATTTCGAGATAAATGAATTTAAAACTTTAAAATAAATTTTGAAAAGAGTCATGAAGTTTTGTGAACCAATTTTTTTTTGAACGAACGATAATTAAACAAGTAAAAACGTTTCAGTTGGTATTAACCGACCAAATTATACCCTACACGTTAGCAATCTGAGTTTAAAATTTGTTTTTGAAATAGCTGTCATTGTTATATACCAAGTTTTCGAACCTGACAAACCACTCTATAGAAACTGCATGGATATGTCAATTGTCAAGTTTAATGAATCTAACTCTATTAATTTTTTTGAATATTTTAAATTGGTTTTTGGAGTTTCATGGCAGCTTCTCAAACCTTTTAAGCCATTCCATCAAAACTTCAGGGTTATGTGTGGGCTGATATTGGACAAACGACTACCAAGTTTCATTAATTTATCTCTTTTATTTTCCCAAATCATTAAAATTTGCTTTGGGAGTTGTATGGTAGCTAGCCTTATCTGTGAAGTCATTTTAACAAAACTTCAGGAATATATGCGATCAACAATTGGACACATAACCGCTTAGTTTCATGGATTTAACTTTATTATTTTTCCGAATATTTAACATTAGCTGTTGGAGTTGTATGGCAGCTACCCCAACCCGTCAAGTCATATCACTGAAACTTTAGGAATATATGTGACATATAATTGAACACATGACTGCCAAGTTTCATGAATCTAATTTATTATTCTTTCAAATATTTAAAATTAGCTTTTGGAGTTGTATGGCAGCTACCCGAATCTGTGAAGTCATTTCAACAAAACTTCAGGAATATATGTGATCAACAATTGGACACATAAACGCTTAGTTTCATGGATATAACTTTACTATTTTTCCGAATATTTAAAATTAGCTGTTGCAGTTGTATGGCAGTTACCCCAACCCGTGAAGTCATAACACCAAAACTTTAGGGATATATGTGACATATAATTGGACACACGACTAACATTTTTCATGAATCTAACTTTATTATTTTTTCAAATATAAATTTAGGTTTTGGAGTTGTATGTCGGCTACCGAACCAGTGCAGCCACTCAATAAAACTTTTGGAACGTATGTAGAGTGTAATTGGACATATTCTTGCAAAATTTGATATTGATATGTTTATTAGTTTTTGAAATATTTAAAATCTTTTTATTTAATTTTACAACAAATACATTTTATTGGTTCCTACTTCTAATTATAAAATAATAATGATTAAATTTTTATAAAATGTTAATTTTTATTTACGATCGCTCTACTTGCAATATCAGCAAAATTGCTATAGCTGCAACGTGACCGTTCAACGAATTTTTATGTGAACTAAATTTTAAGGTAGTTCACACCGAAAATTGCTGCGTTGACGATTTTGCAATTTTTGAATTAAAATTTTTGGGTGAAAAGTGATAGGTTAACGTCTGAAATAATGTGCAACGTTAACACCTCCCCTCTTAGGGCCAAATTCCCCCATTTGGCTACCTATGGTGATAATTCTTGGTTGAGTAGCTGGTTTAGACTGCGTCTCTTTACTTGGGATGTTTGAGCTAGATCTTGGAGATACTGGTGTAATATTTTCTTCCATATTCCGTTTTGTAAGTTGTTTCTTTTTTTCCTTTGCCTTTCTTGTTGTTTGTACTTTCTACAGAAGTGTTGTTAATTACAAGTTTTGCTCGATTTTTTCTAATGAGAAGCATTATGACTAATAGCATCTCTATTGCACATACAATGGATGGACTATAGTTTAAGATCCGCTCAGTAAGCCTTCCTTCCTTCAATAGTTCGATTTCCTTCGTGTTGTTAATGTGGATTTTTTGCAATAGTTCTAAAGAAAGTTGTTGGTGTAATTTATCTTCAGTTATTTCTGCTTGCAAAATTGGTGGCCAAACTTTATGCGCTGATATTTCTTGGCATCTAAACGTCTCGTTATTGACTTTTATTGTATTGTTGTTAAATTTTATTTAATCAAATTTAAGTGCAATCGCTCTTCTGCTTGATGTTATATTACCATTAAACTGGTTCAGAAGTTTTATTCCATTATCCATTATTTCTATAGTTGGTACATGTTGACTGTTGATGAGGTCATACCTGTCTTCCTTCTATTAAATTTCTAATGCAAGTAGAGTTATCGTTTAAAATTTGACCTTTTTTACATATTTTTATATTATTTATTATTTTACAAAAACCTACAATTCCATACAAATGTTCTTTATTTAATAATAGTTCTTTATAGTTAACTTTTACAATTTTATTATTTTTTAATTTTATTGGTTTTATTAATACATTTTTATAAATATTTGGATTTGTTAGGGGAATTTCTAGAAGATAGAATAAGCAAGTTCCATTGGTAATTACTTTTATGTTAGCTAGATCAAGCGCTTCTTCCGCGTTATTATAAGGAAATTGCTGATTGTTCAATATTTGATAGCGTTAATACAATAATTTTGTATTGTAGCTTTTGTATGAATAGTGTAATGGTACTATCGTGTATTGGGTTCTTTATTTTGTCTATGATTTTATTTGTAATTTTTGTTAGGTTGTTGAGCCTGTCTTTGAAAGTGGTATTTATTACGGTTTGCCTATTGTTATTTTCTAGTAGATTTGTTAGTCTTCTTTTAATCATCACGAGGTCATCGTGATCGGGTGATCCCGCTATCCATTTCCATGTACTTCCGAGAAAGTTAAGCGACCTAATAATCCGTCGTGGCATGAATTCGTTTAAGAATTCCCGCGCCTGTTGAACCTCGTGCTGCAAATACGGGTACAGAATGTGATTCTGTAATGCTTCGTTGGAAAGAAGCGTTTCCAGATGCGTAATAGCATCCCCAATTTCGGTTACATCTGTAACATGGATTATTCTGTACTTCCCTTCTTCTATTTTTGCTTCTCCGAGTTCTACAGTGAGCACATAGGATCCGGTGTAATCTAAAATTTGTATGTGCGCTAGGGTCCTGGTCATCAAAAATCTGAAATATAAAGTGGTAAGAAGAGATAAAGGAAAGAAATCAAAATTTGAATTATGGGAGTCACATAAAGTGTGGAACGGGTTTCTTTTTCCTATTGTGATAATCTAGATAAATTTTTTGTTTTTCCTTTAATTTTTCAATATTCATTTGACGAGTCCTTCCTTGCAAGAACTTGGTGAGTTAATCAATTGCAGTGATGGTTAGCTTAGACTCTGTTGAGAAAATATCGATATGTAAAG
The DNA here is from genome assembly GCF_029603195.1 of Condylostylus longicornis. Classification (NCBI taxonomy): domain Eukaryota; kingdom Metazoa; phylum Arthropoda; class Insecta; order Diptera; family Dolichopodidae; genus Condylostylus; species Condylostylus longicornis. The sequence continues at coordinate 26,240 of NW_026578110.1, forward strand.
TATGTTCCGCGAAGGTGGGGATTGGTGTTTCCGCTATCTCAGGCTTATTGGGGTGCCTATCATACTTATTTTCTTTGCAGATCGTACACATTGCAACGAATTTTTTAATTTTGCTGGTCATTTTAGGAAAATAACAAATCTGGATAATTTTCGCCCTATTTTCTGCGGCATTTCTATGTGCGCGTTTATGATTTGTAATTATAATATCATCCTGTTCGGATTCATCGGTTATATATTTTAATATTGTTCAAGTAAATCTAATTTTGTAATTTTCGATGAGTCTGGTGTAAATCTTTTGTATTTGTCCCATAGTAGCCTCATCCGTCATAATTGCATTTATAATATTTGGATTCAAAAATTTCTTTAAAATCGCTATCAAATCACTTTCTGAAAACTGTGTTTGAGATATGATATGTCTATAATAGTTTTTAAAGGGATTTAATAATTTATAATCATTATTGTTATTTGTATTTAATATTATTTGATTTTTGAAAACGTTTATTGGTGTATCTATAATTGGATATAGTTGTGAGGTGAGCTTTCTGCGCTATGTTGAGTTACGGATAAACTGAGTATCTGCGAATCCGGTGTGAGCCTAGAGAGTGTATCGGCCACAACGTCAGTGTAACCCGGTTTGTACCTGATCTCATGGCTATACTCCTCTATTATGGCTTTCCATCGTTTTAGTTTGCTATTGAAATTCTTATTACTCAAAGCGTATGTAAGAGGCTGATGATCGGTGTAAATTATAACTCTCCTTGCTCCATATAAGTAATTCCTGAGAGAAATCAGAGACCACACAATTGCTAAAAGCTCTAGTGTTCTAGAAAGGTAAGTTATTGGTCTTCTTCCCTGAGATAGGATTGCACCGATTGCATGGTTTGAAACATCCGTCGTCAATTCAAAATCCTTACTGAAATCTGGGTATTCAAGTATTACTTCTTCCGAAACCAAGCAATTCTTTAGTTGCATAAAACTTGAACTTTCTTCACATTGGTTTTGAGTCCTTTCTCCGATATGACAAATCCCAAAAATTCTACTTCATTCTTAAGGAATTCAGATTTATCCAGTTTCATGTTCGCATTTGTTCATTTATCCAGAAATTTCATGTTCGCTTTATTCAGCATATCAAATATGGCCTCTAGGTTTTCAAAGTGTTTTTCTTCATTCTCCCCAAAGATGATTATATCGTCTATATAGATGTAACATCTTGTACCGATGTGTTGTCTCAGAATGTCATCGAGAGTCCTTTGAAATTGTGAAGGAGCGTTCTTTAGGCCGAATGGAAGCCTAGTAAGCTCGTATTTTCCATTATTAATAGAGAAAGCCGTTTTTTCTATATCACTCTCCTTCAGCGGTATCTGATGAAATCCACTTTTTAGATCGATAACTGAAAATATTTTGCTTTTGCCTAGATTTGATAAAACCTCATTAATTTCCGGAATCGGATATTTGTCTGCAACAGTTATTTATTTTTCTGTAATCCACTATTATCCGGTATTTCTTTTTTCCTGATGCATCTTCTTTTTTTGGCACCACCCATACAGGTGAGTTGTATGGCGATCTGGAAGGTCTTATAATTCCGTCATCTAATAATTTTTGAACTTGTTCCTCTATTTCATTCTTAAGTGCCATTGGATACGGATATGATTTCGAATAGACGGGGTTCTCGGATGTCGTTCTGATTTCTGCCTGTACTGTAGTTGTGTATGGAAGTTTTTCGTCGGGATCAGCAAAGGTGGTATACTTTTTTATAAGAAAATTAAGCCGTACCTTTTGGATAGAATTCAAGTGGGATGTACGAATTTCTATATTATTAACTGATTGTATGTTGTATTCTTTAAAAGGAATTTTTATGTTACTTAATAATTCTAGATAACCCTCGTTAGTATGGATAGTTATATTTAAATCCCTCATGGTATCATTTCCTATAATACCATCGAATAGGTTCAAATTTGGTAAGATGTAGAATTTTATTTTAGGAACTTCTGAACAAAAAATATTTATAAATGAATGAGGCGTGACTCTCGTGCTACCCCGTATTGAGCTCGCCTTAAAAACTTCATCATTTGGAATTAGATTTTTTATTAACCTTGGGTGTACGTAATTTTTGTTTGAACCCGAATCTATAAGAAATTTTAGAGTCTCCCTATTTCCCGTTCGATGTTCTATGTATGGAAGTGAGGAGCTCCCTAATCTAAAAAAGGATTACCATCAGTTTGTCTTGAGTTGTTAGGATTTTGTTTATTAGCGCAAGTACACGTACAAGACTTTCTGATAGGATTTTGTTCTTGATCTCTGCTGCCAGAAGGTTGGATGTAGTTAACCCTTTGCATCTTATTGTGGCTCTGCTGTTGACTTGAAAATGATCTTTTACCACCAAAGTTTCTGTTCTGGTAATCGTCAGCATTCTGGTGAGTTCTAAATTGTTTAGAACCGGCGGGTTTGTTTTTGAGTTGCAGTTGGGAAGGGTTAATCGTATTTTGCAATTGTGAATTGGCACTTCAATTAAGTTTAAAGTTAAGATCCTGTGGTTCCCTCACTCCCAACAATCTAGGTAAATCTGCCTTTAGTCCGCGAATGAGTGTATCGAGTGCCTTATTTCTATACAGTTTTGCCATCGTTAAATACGCCTCCTGCGATACATCCATGCAGCCAAGCTTCTCGAGGATAAGCTTCAGGTGCTGATATATTAACATGTAGAATTCCTGTATAGAGCTATTTCCCTGGCTCAAACCTGCAAGTTGGTTCTCCAGTGTTCCGATATCTCTATTGTCAGAATAATGCAAATTTAAACATTCAACCATCTTTCGCTAATTCAGTGGGGTATCATATGCCTCTAGTGCCTTGTCAGTGTTGCCTAGCATCTTGTTCCTGATTGCACTTAGGATTCCATAATACTTGGCAGATCCCCTCATATGATCATGAATCGCCAAGATCCTCTCCATAGCCTTTTTCCACGAGCCGTACTCTCCTTCGTCACCAGAAAAGGTTCTCAAACTCTTTACTATATCTGAGGTCGTGCTCATTCCCTCTAATCCTCCTTCTTTGCTAAATCAATTAGGAAATCGTCCTCCTCTTCCAATTTTTCCTCAAGAATATTGTTACACTCTTCCCTATAAATTCTTTGTGCTTCATGTTTTATTAATTCTCTAATAGATTCAGAGATATTTGCACCTTGCCCATCGAGCACATGTTCCGTTTCATTTTGGTTCACAATTCGGGGCTCCTTATCAAATTCCACATGATGCCCTATGCGGCTTAGTTCTGGCCTAAATTTTCAGGAGTGGATGTCATTACAAATGGAGTTGAAGGCGGTCTTGATTCCATATCAGATACTTTCGAGGGAATATAAAAGAGATTTCGGTATATTATGTTCGAAGAAAGCCTGAAGTGTTAAAAATTAAGGACAAAATAATCAAAAGCTCAACGGAAAATTGGTTATTAGAAATTCAAAGAAAGGTTACAATTCTACTATAATAACAACCTTCAGTTTAAAATACCTTAAGATTTTGTTGTACTAATTTTCTGTGTATGTGTAAGAGTTTAGTAGGGATATTTGAAGGAATTTGTTAGGAATATGCCACACACCATAAGGTTTTATTTAAAATTTCTTGCTTATACTTTCTTTTACAAAATTTTGCTTGGCGTTTTTTAATATGGTTTATTCAAAGTTACAAACAATTCTGTAAATTTTTAATTAAATTTCTTATTATTTTGACAAAATTATTTGATACAAAAATAAGTAAAAAAAAAAATTTTATTTGCCTGTAATTGTAAATATTTAAATATGAAATATTAATTAAAATGAATTAAAAATAATTGCTCTGTTTTCTCCCCTTTTATATAATTATTTTACTTATTTGAAAATTTTATTTAATTGTATCACTTATTTGAAAATTAAAATTTTTTCAATTCTTACAATTATTATTCATTTAATTATTGATAATTTTATTTATTATTTAATTTAAAATTTATTTATTTTATAAAATTTAAAAATGTTGTATGGAATTGGGTTAAATTTATTTTATAATCAAAATCAAATACTTTTACAATTTTCATCCAATTCAACAGAAAATATTTCAAATTTCCATATATTTTTATAATTCTTTTACAATATAATTAATTTTTACTTAATGAGTTTTAATTTTTACGAAGCATCGAGAATATTGTGTTCAGTAATAAAGTATAGATCTATAGAGTAATAAATTATAGATTTTATATTTTTGTTCAAAATCTACCCAACTACAAATTTGGAGGATTTTCCTCTCGTTTTTCTGCTTCTAATTGTTATTAATTTTATTAGTTCTATTCGTAAATTCGGATTAATTGTATTAGTAAATTTAATAAATTTTTATTATTAAAGCAATTTTAACATCAATTTTCTACAAAGTTGAAAGATTTATAAGCACTATTACTCTTTTGATTAAGCACTAAATTTTCTGCACTATGATTAATAAAATAAATCGTAAGATAATATTACTATTTAGATTAGGCAATAAATTTTCTATATTAAAATTAATAGGATAGATAGTAAGATTCTATTGCTACTTAGATTAAGCACTAAATTTCTATACGATTAACAGGATAGATCGTGTTAGTTATCAAAATTCTATATTCTACTGTTATTTCTATTATTATTTCTACTATTTTCTACGGCTGATCAGGTTTAATTAAAAATCTTCAATTTCACGTGATTCAAAAATTATTATTAAATTATTTTTTCTCTTTTCTCCATACTGATGGGGATACTTGTTGACGAGAATAGGATCCACTATAATTTAAAAAAAAAAAAATGTTTATTTTCTTTTCTTTTTCAAAATTTTTTTTCATTAATTTTTTATAGTTGCAACAAAAATTTTCTCTTTATAAGTATTTATCTGAATTTTTTATCAAAATATACAGGTCTCCTTTTCTCCTCTTATTTGAGGGTACTAATTGACGTTAACTCTGTATTCTTTTGTAATATATTTTTTTCAAAATTTTTTTTTTTTTGTTTTTTTTTTTTATTTAACTTATAATGTAGCAGCTCCGTTTTGTCTAGTTTTAGACCACTTCGGGGCACCATTTCCCACTCTATTGTTTTAAAAAATTCAGCTTTCGCCTACTTGCTGCACTTGTTGTGCAGAAGGGAATTCCTCTAACACTGCTATTAAAAAAACTATTATTGTATTCACTGTTCTTAAATTAATTTTAATCCAAAAATTTGTTTATTAAATATTTTAATTTGTTAAAAAGATTTCTTTTATTTTCTTCTTTGAATTTATCTTTAAACATAAGATTCTCTTCTAAAAATTTTTTGTTATTTATTTCAATATTTTTCAAGAAAAAAACTTTAGATTTTTCCCAAAATTTTTTGTTAAATAATAAAATTTGTTTTAAATAGAATTTCCTTAAACTTTTTCTATTTATCTCTAAATTTTTTTATTATCTACTATTTTTTTCAAAATTGTTTCACAAGTTTTTTATTTTTTTTCACAGTGTTATTCACTCACACTTCTCACAACCTAGGTGGTCCCTGCTCGGGCGCCAATTAAAGTTCTGTGGCATCCACCTGGGTTCTGTCTTTTGCTTTCACTTCTTTTTGTAATTTTTTTTGGAGAAATTACTTTATTTTATTAATTAAAAAAAAACAATCTTTTTATTTAATTTTACAACAAATAAATTTTATTGGTTCTCATTTCTAATTATAAAATAATAATGATTAAATTTTTATACATATTGGCCTACAGATTTGAATAAAATTCCAGACCTAATAGATTTTTACGTTATAAAAAATATATCTAACAACTATATGCATGTCGAAGATAACTTAGAGATAACTTCGGATCATTTACCAGTGATACTTACATTAAGTGAACATATTATCTTCAAACCAAGCAACCCAAGTTTAGTTAATAACAAGTAAAAACGTTTCAGTCGGTATAAACCGATTGAATTATACCCTGCACCTTTCGTTGTTGTATAGCAAATACTCGAACCTGTGAAATCAGTCTATAGAAACTTGACGGATATGTCTGACCTATAATTGGACATCCGACTACCAAGTTTCATGAATCTGACTTTATAATTTTTCCAAATATTTGAAATCAGCTTTTGGAGTTGTATGGCACGTACCTGAACCTGTCAAGCAATTCCATCAAAACTTTACAAATATATCTGACGTATAACTCGACACGCAACTGCCAAGTTTCTTGATTCTGACTTTATTATTTTTCCAAATATTAAGAATTAACTTTTAGACTTGTATGGAAGCTACTCGAAGCTGTCAAGCAATTCCACCAAAACATCAGAAATATATCTGACCTATAACTCGACACACAACTACCAAGTTTAATGAGTCTGACTTTATTTTTCTTCCAAATACTAAGAATAAGCTTTTAGATTTGTATGGGAGCTACTCGAACCTGTCAAGCAATCGTCCCAAAACTTCAGAAATATGTCTAACCTATAATTGGACACACGACTGCCAAATCTCATGAATCTGACTTTATTATTTTTCCAAATATTTAAAATAAGCTTTTAGAGTTGTATGCGAGCTACTCGAACCTGTCAAGCAATTCCACTAAAGCTTCAGAAATATATCTGGCCCATAACTCGACACACCACTGCCAAGTTTCATGAATCTGACTTTATTCTTTTTCCAAATATTTAAAATTAGCTTCTGGAGTTGTATGGCAGGTACCCGAACCTGTCAAGCAATTCCTCTAAAACTTCAGAAATATATTTGACCTATAATTGGACACATGATTGCCAAGTTTCATGAATCTCACTTTATTATTTTTCCGAATATAAAAAATTTGCTGTTGGAGTTGTATGGCAGCCACCCGAACCGGTGCAGCTATCCCATTATAATTTTTAGAGCATGTGTAGAATATATTTGGACACATGTATACAAAGTTTTGTATTTATAGCTTTATTAGTTTTTGAAATATTTAAAATAAATTCTTTAAGTTGTATGGCAGCTACCCGAACCCGTTGTCCGAATTAGTCCAGTAACAATAGGGCTCGTCCTTGGCACAAAAGAAAAAACTTGTGAAAGTTTGGTGTCGATTGCATTATTCGTTTTTGAGTTATCGTGCGGACGGACAGACGGTCATGTCTAAATCGATGCAGAATTTTACGCTGAACAAGAATATATATATATGTCCATACCGCAGATGACTCCTTCAAGTAGTTACAAACTCCATACCAAAGTTAATATACCCTTCATGAAGTGCAGGGTATAAAATGACTGATTGGGAGTCCTTTAAAATAATGTTAGAAGAAAGAATTTATTTGAATGTGTCAATACAGACTGAAGAGCAATTGGATTTTGAAGTAGAAAAATTTAATAATGATATTCAGATTTCATCATGGGATAATACTCCAATCATAACCCATAAATTAAAAGGAAATAACTATCCTAAAGAAATTCTAGAAATGATTGCTGAAAAGAGAAAAGCAAGGAAGAAATGGCAGCAGACTAGAAATCCTCAAGACAAAACCAGACTGCATAATCTTACAGCACAGCTCAGTTATGAAATTAAAAAACTAAAAAATGATACAATAATTGCATTTCTTAGGAATCTTACTAATGACTCTAAAACTGAATATTCATTATGGAAAGCCACTAAAAATCTGAAAAGACCTATAATGCAGACCCCACCTATAAGGAATATAGATAATAGCTGGGCAAGAAATAACGAACAAAAAGCGACGAGATTTGCCGATCATCTTGAGGAAATATTTCAGCCAATCTCATCAGACAATATTGAAGTATTACAGGAATTGGAAAAATTCTGAAGGAACTTCCGAAGAAAGCTATAACCAAGCTAACTAAACTGAACAATGCATCATTTAGATTGCAATATGTACCACAATTATGAAAGATAGCTGAAGTAATCATGATCCCAAAATATCATACCGCCCGATTTCGCTGTTACCTGTTATTTCTAAATTATTTGAAAAACTTCTATTAAAAAGATTAAAGCCTATCATAGACGAGAAAAAACTTATTCCAGATCATCAATTTGGTTTTCGTGATCAACACTCCCCAATTGATCAGGTACATCGGATAACAAACGTAATAGAAGATACTTTGGAAAAAAGGGGAGTTTGTTCTGCAATATTCTTAGATGTAGCTCAAGCTTTCGATAAAGTTTGGCATGAAGGATTGAATTATAAACTCAAGTTACTCCTTCCTGATAAATACTCAAGAATACTGAATTCATACATATCGGACAGATAGAAAATAATCTACCATAAAACTAGAACATATAGTAGTTGGTCATTATTCCAGGAATCGTTTGTACTCCCGCTTAGACATCTCTATGCTTATAAGTGTTTTAAAAAAATTTTTAATTCTGGAATTTCATCACGTATACGTAGCTGCAATTATTACAATCTTAGAACAAACAAACTTAATCTAGCTAGTATACCATTTGGATCTAAAACTCATTATAAAAAATTCTTTGAAACTCGAGCGTCAATTTATTTTAATAATCTTCCTCTTCACATCAGAAATGAAACTGTTTCTCATAAATATTTAAAATTATGCAAAGCTTGGCTATTATCAATTAATTATTACGACTTTGAAAAACTTAATTAATTGTGGAATTTACTTGATGTTGGTAATGGAAATTTTCCTATAGTCTTCTGTAAATAAAATCATTCCGTGAACGTTTCCTTCTCATTCTTTGTATTTCTTCTCTTATTCTTTTCAATTTTGAAAAGTTATATTGAGTTGAAAATACTCAGGAGAGGGAAAGTCCTCGGGTCACTTCATTAATTTGAAATGACCTATGAGATAATTTAAATAAAGATTTAAAATTCTGACTTTTAATAATTTTAGATGCGTCTAATATAACACCTACAAATTGCTTGGGGGATGTCGCGGTGGTTTACAATAAAAATTTTATCAAATCAATTAGTATTCATGGCAAATCTGTTGTTGATATAAGACCCGACATTGATAAAGATAGGGTTCTTACCTTCTGCACAGCACTTTTTCGAACAAAATCCTGCTCTCAGTTGGAAAACATATTATTAAATGCTGATAATCTTCAATTGTCTTTGCTTAAACCTGTGGACATTCCTCCTCAAACTTCCTCAAAAAAAAATTACAATGCAGTATCATTTGACTATAAAGAAGAATCCAGCTCTTCAGAGATAAATGATTTTAAATGGATAGTCTTGTCAGCAAACTATGATAGAATTAGTCCTGCAATGCTCAAAATTCCATATTTCGTTATTAAAATGCATGTGAAAAGAATTAGTGATAAAGAAAATATTACTCTTTTTAAAGAACGTATTGCTAAGAAGTACTTTAACTGCGATTATCAAACTTTGTGTAATAAAGAAATTAAGCAAATGATACTCGTATTAAATTACTTATGTTGTTCTTTCTACCCAATGTGTAACTGCATGTTTAAAAAATAGTAGCTGATTTGTTATACAAGATAGATATAAGAATTGATATAAATATAAAATAAAATTTGTCTTAAACCCCACATTTACTATTTACTATTTATATATAAATTGTATTAAGATACAGCTATGCAACACTAGTGAATTTCTCACTACTGCATAGTTTATATTTTTGTTTTCTGTTTTATTTTTAATTTTCATTCAGATTTTAATATATTTTTTGTAACAATATAATATTAATTAAAATTATAATACATAATTTTAAATTTTGTATTAATGAAGTTTTTGAAATAATTATAAGTTAATAATAAATTGTTATATTATATAATATTTTAGCATACTTTTATTAGACCTAAAATATTATAATCTTGAATACATATTGTAAATTTGAATAAATTTAAATAAAAATAAATAAATTTAAATAAATAAAATTTAAATAAAATAGATATTTCAGGATCAAATAAGAAGATCATTATTCCGAAATTAAGAAAATCCAGGCAGGTGTACCACAGGGTAGTGTATTAGGACCAATCCTTTATCTCTTGTACACTAGCGACTTGCCTATACCAGAACAAAGTACTGTTGCTACATTTGCTGACGACGCGGCTATTCTGGCGACTGGTAACAACACTATTGAAACAACAGCAAGATTACAAAACGCAATCAACAAAGTGCAAAATTGGGCTAGCAAATGGCGAATTAAACTCAACGAATCAAAATCTATACATATTGACTTCACAAATAAACACACTCAGTAAAAGCCAGTGTATATTAATGAAAAAATAGTACGATATGAAAATACGGCCAAATACCTGGGCATGTCACTTGATGCAAAACTCAAGTGGAAACCACATGTCAAGAAAAAACTTGATATATTCGGAATATCAACCTACATAAGGATTTGGGTGTAGAAATGCTGGACAACGTAATTAAAAAATATGCACAAGGTCATCAAAATCGACTACAACACCATGTTAACATTGAGGCTCTTCAACTGCTGGATAATGACGGCAAAATTAGAAGATTGCAGCGAACAAAACCGTTCGAATTACTTTAAGATAAAATAAACTAAATGATTAAATTAAAAAAAAAATCATTAGAATTATAAGCAAAAAGAAATTATCATAGGATAAAAAACTTTGTAAAATTTTGTAAAAGTAGTAAATTAGTAGGCTAAAAACAAATAACTTATTAGTGTTAAATTGCTAGATTGTTATAATGAGCACACCAACGGTGTTTTTAATAAAAAAAAAAAATTTTTATAAAATGTTAATTTTTATTTACGATCGCTCTACTTGCAATATCAGCAAAATTGCTATAGCTGCAACGTGACCGTTAAACGAATTTTCATGTGAACTAAATTTTAAGGTAGTTCACACCGAAAATTGCTGTGTTGACGATTTCGCAATTTTTAAATTAAAATTTTTGGGTGAAAGGTGATAGGTTAACGTCTGAAATAATGTGCAACGTTAACTTATATATATATGTCCATACTGGAGATGACACCTTCTAGTGGTAACAAACTCCATACCAAAGTGAATATATCCTTCACGAAGTGCATGGTATCAAATGAAGCGATTAATTCATAATCTGATGTAAAACAGCAAATAGTAGTCTCATAATTATGGAAAAAGAGAGATAGGTGGTTATACCAAATTTATAAAACGCACTTTGCAAAGCATATCTCGATTTAGGCGATTTATGAAAAATTACACCTCAAATTTAAGTCGACTTAAACTGTTGTTGCAAAACTGTAAATATCGTTTTGGATGACTTATGTTATATTGAAAAGGAAACAAAATATGTATATTATTTCAACGTTGTTTGATTTTTCACTTTTTTTCAAATCATTGCCATAAAAAACATAAATGGAGGTGACAAATGAATAAAGTTCAAGTAAAGATTATTTCTAAAAATTTAAAGTTGCTAAAAAAATTTAAGAAAGGTTACAGTATCTTTTATTCTCCCCCTCCTCTCGTCTACTAAATCTCCAGTCTTAATCGTTTTGTAAAATTTGTAAAACAAAGGATCAATAAATTGTATAAATTATACTCTAAATCTTTCTTTTTTAGACTAATTTTGACTTTTCTTCAATTTGGAGTATATCTTGAAAATTTAGTTAGCCAACACCTCGTCTTAAAATATACAAAAGGGTTCTTTGTATAATCTGTTCTTGTTAAAAATTTTTAAAAGTATCTAATAAAGTTGTGCCAAGAAATAAATTTGTAGCATGAAAATATTTAATGATAAAGTTGTAGCATAGATATTCATATGTAGTAAATATTTACTAGGGGCCCCTGTGGTTTGCTTATAAGCAGCATTGTCTGTTGTAAAAACAGGATTGTGGCAATCAATTTTAAAATAAGTTTAGAAAAATTTGTACATATTATGGCATACATATGCAGGTATATACTTGTATATGCATAAATATCATATTGGTTTGAATACTAACATATAAAAGTAATGGAAATATTTTTAATTTAATAAATTTTAAGATGTAATATGTGTCACTGTTAATTACATAGATATGATTAAAATTCAATTTAAGAATTAGTTAACAATTAAGAACGAAAAATTTCCTTATAAACAACTTTATCTGTTAAAATATTTCCATCATCGATTTTTCCCTGTCGAACCGTATCTTTGACTTGAATTTTTAAAGAATTGGAGTCTATGGCTCTTGAACATGCTGTGTATAATTGCCCATGCGAAAAGCACGGCTGGGGAGATAGAGGCCATCCTTTTCAAAAGTTTGCCCTTGGGACTTATTTATAGTCATGGCATATGCAGACGGATGGGGAACTGGTGCCGAACAAAATTAAAAGGAAAGGAAATAGTACCTTTCACGTTAAACTTTAAAACCAAAGTGAATGTGAATTAATAAAAAATCAATGCCTCTTTTCTTTATACAGACCTGGCTTGGCTACTTACTCAATTGAAATTTCGCAAGCACACGAAGAATAATTGCCTTAGTACGTAACATTATTCGTGTTCTTATATCTCTCACAATTTTTAGTTTTATTTTTTTTAATTCCATTCCATGTTAAATACAACAACAAAAAATTATTTTACTCTTACTTAACTCATTTAAAATATTTCGCTTCCTTTTGCTTTTTATTTTTGTTTATGGTAGTAAAGCAAAAAAACAAAAAAAATATTACTACTCTTTTTTTATTCTCTTTCGCTTTTCGCTTTTCATTTTTTGTTTTTGTTTTACAGTATGTATAATCAATTGAGTAATGTATGTACCCAGTATTCTCTTTTGCTATTTTCATTTCTTTGTTTTTGTTATTTATTAGATTATATGTATACCTGTTTATGAACTGGAAAAATCTTGTAAAATATAATATAGATATTTCGTTTTTGTTTCAAACACTTTTTTAGAAACAATTAGTTTCAGCAAGGCAAAGTGTAAAGTGTGCTTTATAAAATTTCAACCTTATACGTTTTGCATTTTAAATTATTGTTCGTGCCATTTACGTCCTCCGAAATTGCTGACATGTTTTATCTTGCATTTTTGTTTCTGATATGCCTATTAATGAGGCCATATATAAAGTTCTTTAGAGTTATGTTCTCGTACCCATTAGGATTCGAAAATTTGCTTTTGTATGTTATTGGAAATCAGCAGTAGTTTTTACGACAAAAGAAAGTCGCTTGCCTTTATTCATTTCCCAAATTCCTATCGTTGAATGCCCTTTTTCTTGAATTTTTCTTTAATTTGTTCTGCATTTCAATGAGCCAAATCAGGATAATTAATACAGTCATCGCAACCAAAGTCAATTGAGTTTTTCAACTATATTTACTTCTGTTTCCGAAGTAAGATCTGTTGATGCTTGTTTATTTCCTATAGGACCCGTTTGACTAATTTCTGTGTTTTAAAACATTTTGAATTCGTTATGTTAATCTCAAATACATTGCGTTACCTCTAATATCCGCTACAATCATTTCAGTTCTTCTAGGAAGTTCGAAAATTTTTAACGTACATTTATTAATCGTGAAAAAGTATTATGTTAGATAATTTTGATGTTTTTTAAAATTTTCAACATTAGCACATTTAAAAACACCAATAAATAACTGTCTATAGCAGCCTTATTCAATACAATTATACAAATACGATATACAATTTTCGTTTTCTTTTTTACTATCAAAGTAGATACGTCTATTATATATAGCTACTTCTCAGGTGCCAAAAGGTACGAGCACCTCTAGAAAGGCATTAGATAGGGTTTTGCCTCTAGAGTCAAAGAAAAATCTTACATTAGACCTTTTTATCCCCGAAATACCTCTATTTTGAGATTTTCTAAAAAAAATTTCGTATAACAACCCAAGAAATAAATGATACTTTATACATATTATTATAAACACGAACCGAGAACGAGAAATAAATAATATTCGAAAATATAATGATCTTACATATTTTTAGTTCGAAAAATCGGAATAGACTTAGATAAGAATAGTTTTTTTTTATATTAAAATAGTTTTTCCTGCTGTAGTTTTTGCTTTATATTAAATATTTAACCTTGTTATATTAAATATTAATTTTTACTTTTCTAAGTTTTTAATAATATGTCATTTCATCTACATATGAAAATTATTTGTAAATTGATTTATTTTATAAATACTGTATATACAGTGTACAATATTATACTACGAGCATAATAATGTTATTATATATATATAGCTACTTCTCAGGTACCAAAAAGTACGGCCACTTCTAGAAGGGCTAGAGACATGCGATAGGGTTTTGCCTCCAGGGTCCCAGAAAAATCTGACATTGGAACTTTTTAGCCCCGAAATAGCTCTATTTTAAGATTTTCTGAAAAAATTTTTGTATAACCATTTTTGTATAAGCACGTTTTTTAGCACTTTTCCAAAAATTTTTTGAAAAAAGTGCTTATTAGTTTCACTCTGACCGTCCGTCCGTCCGTCCGTCAGTCCGTCCGTCCGTCCGTCCGTGGACACTTTTTTTGTTTACAAAACTTCAGCTTTCTATCTACTTGAAGATAGAAAGCTGAAATTTAACACCTACATAGACCTTTACTAGAAACTTATTCCCATAGAACAAAATTTTTTACCTATTTCTCCCCTCTAGAAGTTATACCCCGGAAAACCCTAAAAATGGCCTTTTTTAACTATTTGTTGCAATGAAACCATAAGCATTTCTGAAATTTCGCAAACGCAGAAAGGCAGTGGCTTGCTTGCTCTAGCGTGGTATACTATAGTTAAACTTTAGCAAAACAAAATGGCCGTTCAAATTTACCATTATCTAAAGTCCTTTTTTCCAAATTTTTGATGTCGTTTTTCTTCTAGACCCCAGCCTGTAGAAGCTTAAAACTTTAGGAGCTTTTAAACATTAACAAATAGTTCATTTTGATAGAAGAAATTTTTTTTCCATCTCCACCCCCTCTCAACTCATCGCCTCTTGAAATTTGTAAAATTTGAATTTTTGACACCTTATATTTCCGAAACCGCAAGTTCTTTCAAATTTCTATAAACACAAAAGGCTAACGGCAAGCTCCATGACATTAAAAAATATAATTAGTTTTCTTAATTCATACAATTAAACCTTAAAATCGAGCATTAGGTTAACCTCAGTTTATATTGTTTTTTCCTTTATTTCAAAGACTGCATAAATTGCTCATCCTAAATATATGCAATCCTAGAAATAGTTTTGTATATGAATGAAAATAATTTAATAGTGTGATAGGTATACATAGACTGTATTTAAAAGAACTTTCACTTGTTGAAGGGAAAAGTGCTACAATACAAACCATTGGTTTGACCCAACTTTATTCTTTTATAATTTTTATAATTAGAAACACAAACCAAGAAATAAACGATACGTTTTACGTTATTTTTATTATTAGAAGCACATACCGAGAAATAAATAATATTTGAAAATTATAATCATCTCACATATTTTTGGCTCGGAAAATCGAAATAATTTTAACGTAAATAAATGTCAGCTTTTGTCAAAGACATCAGATGTTTTGTGGCATCTGAATAATAATGCTTCATTTGTTGTTGTTTTCAATATTATGTTTCGTCACCAAACTTTAAAAAAATATACATACAGAATATAATATATGTATGTACGTATGTAGTTAGAATTTTATTTTTATTGTCCAAGCGAAAAACTGTAAAATGCTAAATTTTAATACATTCATATGTACATACATATATTTGAATAAAATTATTATTTTGTTTTTGACTAATCCTTTTCTTATGTTTTTGTATGTTTACCCCCGTGATATAATAATTATGCGTTTAAAATTTATTTCTATATATTCTACAGTTTTGAATATTATGAAATTCATATAGAAAGCTTAAAAAAATTACTCAGGAAGCTTTAAAAAAAAATATACATACATACATATTTATGTACTTAAAATTTTTGCGAATTTTTCCAAACTATTATAAGAATATTTTTTTGGAAATTTTCTTTAAACTTTTATAAAAACATTTGCCTGTTATATATTAAAAAAAAATAAAACACAAAATTTAAACAAAATAAAAAAAAAAAATTTTAAAATAATCCAAAAAAAGAAAAATACGACAACCCAGGCAAGCATTGATCCAATAACCTTCTGGTTATTGACTATAATTTTATATTTTATTCCCTTTATAATTTTATATTTTATTCATATTTCATATAACTCTTCAAAAACCATTCTATTTCACATTATATATATATAGCTACTTCTCAGGTGGCAAAAATTACGGGTACTTCTAGAAGGGCTAGAGAAATGGGACAAAAGGCATTAGATAGGGTTTTGCCTCCAGGGTCCCAGATTCCACCCGCTATCCCCCTTCACCCCCTCCCAATGTGCTTTGTAACCGTTTTTTACAAAAAGGTACTACATCCTGTAGGGGTAATATTTTATTTAATTTTGGTGGTATAAATATTGTATGTAAATTCATATTTGGAAGTGTGAGTTATAACAAAAAGTGATCACTTTCTTAAGAAAATTGTAATGTTTTACTAAAATCTACATTGTTTTATAATAACTACGTACGTATGCTTTTAGTTATGTATTCTTTTCGAGATCTGTTGCACTATGTATTAGAAAGCAAAATATAAGTTTACATTAAACTTCTTGACAATATATTTTTAGGGTAAAATTTTATAAGAAAATGTTATTCTATTGCATTCAACTTTTTACAACTAGGGTATTTACAAAAAAATATTTGGAACGGAAACTCGATGATATTGATTTGTAAGGGTGAAGCATTTTTAATTTCATTTTAAAAAAAAATAAAATTATCAATAAACAAAGAAAAGTTCTTCTGGCAAATCGCATTTTTCAGGGTTCGAACCTGAGACTTTTTGCATAGAAATCGTATGCTATACGCATTACCCTATATACGTTAGCATTAGTGTTAACTCATTATACATTCACGCGTTTTATTCGATTGTATAATAAAATCCAAATATATACGTGCGTGGATTTTAGTAGCGAATTATTTCATGCGTATACAGTAATTTATCGCTTAAAGTGCTTATTGTCAAAGGTATTTTATGATTTTATGCGACATAACTCAAAGCGAGGTCCTAAAATAAATTACTAAAAGATATTAGATCTCAAAGGAACTAATTATTTGTTTAATTATGTACTTTTTCGTAATTAGTTTAAGAGCTTTCAGGTAAATTCTTAAATGTCAAATTTTACAAAATCTGAGTTGTCTGAGTTTACGAATACTCTACTGCTTTTTTACTTTCAGTCAAAGTTTAAATTCTTAAACGTTTAAAAAAAGTCAATTGAGCGTCAAAATTGTAGATTTTTTTTTTTACCTGCAGAAAGTCTGACGTAGTAATTTAGTAAATAAATTTGATGTATTGAGTGACTATCATTACTTTAAAAATAATATAAAAAATATTTTTTTTGTTAATTTTTAATATGTAAGTATAAAATTATTTTAAACCTAAAAAAATTTTTTTTTCTGTTTTGACGTTTACGGATGATCAAAGACAATTACAGGTAAAAAGTTTACTACATTTCTGTCCGTAAAAGTTTTATACGTCAGACAGTTTGCAGACTGAAAACAAAATTTTGACGTTAAAGAATTTGCGGTTCCTTATTTTAAGTTTTATCTTATAAAATATTAGGAAAAAAACATATTTATATGTACATTACGGATGTGTTTTTGAAGAAGAAAAAAGTCAACTCAAAATACATCACACACAGAATGGAACACAATTTCAAAACTGCAGGCATAATACTTGCAAGGCTTGCAATGCAAGCACACACGACTAGTTTCGTATAACTCATCAAAAACCATCATATTTTACATTATATATATATAGCTACTTCTCAGGTGGTAAAAAGTACGGGTACTTCTAGAAGGGCTAGAGACATGGGACAAAAGACATTAGGTAGAGTTTTGCCTTTAGGGTCCCAGAAAAATCTGACATTGGAACTTTTAAGCCCCGAAATATTTCTATTTTAAAATTTTCTGAAAAAATTTTTGTATAACAAAAGCACGTTTTTCTTTTATACTTTTTATAATTAGAAACACAAACCAAGAAATAAATGATACGTTTTACGTTATTTTTATTATTAGAAACACAAACCGAGAAATAAATAATATTTGAAAATATAATGATCTCACATATTTTTGGTTCGGATAAACGAATTAATCTTAACGTAAATAAATGTCAGCTTTTATCAGACATCAGATGTTTTGTGACATCTGAATATTAATATATCATTTGTTATTGTTTTGAACATTACGTTTCGTCAGCAAGCTTTAAAAAAATATATGTACATACAGAATATATGTATGTACGTATGTAGTTAGAATTTTATTTTTATTGTTCCATACGGAAAACTGTAAAATGCTAAATTTTAATACATTTATATGTACATACATATATTTGAATAAAATTATTATTTTGTTTTTGCCTAAACCTTTTCTTTATTTGAAAAATTACATTCATATGTACATATATATATTTGAATACAATTATTATTTTATTTTAACCTAAACCTTTTCTTTATTTGAGAAATTTATTTCTATATGTTCACCCGCAGTTTTAAAAAAACTAGGTATACATTCATAATTATGTATGTTTGCATTTATAATTTTATTTCTAATTTTTCCAACAGCAAAATTTCAAAATTTTTGATTCTAATACATTCATATGTTTATACGTTCATATGTTGGAACGAAAAATTTTAAAATCTTCAATTCTAATCCATTCATATATACATACACACATATATTCATATATACATAAATACATATATTTTTACATACATAAATTTATTATTTTGTTTTTGACTAAACCTTTTCTTTATGTTTAAAATTCAATCCTATATGTTTACCCACAGTTTAAAAAAAACAGGTATCCATTCATAATTACGTATGTTTACATTTATAATTTTATTTCTAATTTTTCCAACAGCAAAATTTCAAAATTTTCGATTCTAATACATTCATATGTACATACGTTCATATGTTGGAACGAAAAATTTTAAAATCTTCAATTCTAAGCCATTCATATATACATACATACATACATATATATGAATAAAATTATTATTTTGTTTTTGACTAAACCTTTTCTTTATTTGAAAAATTAATTTTTGTATGTTTACTCCCATGATTTAATAATTATGCGTTTAAAATTTATTTCTATAATTATATTCTACAGTTTTGAGTATTATTAAATTCATATAGAAAGCTTAAAAAAATTACTCAGGAAGCTTTAAAAAAAATATACATACATACATATTTATGTACTTAAAATTTTTGCGAATTTTTTCAAACTATTATAAGAATATTTTTTTGGAAATTTTCTTTAAACTTTTATAATAGCATTTAAATGTTATATATTAAAAAAAATTAAAACACAAAATTTAAACAAAATAAAAAAAAATTTTTTTAAAATAATCCAAAAAAATAAAAATACGACAATATCCAGGCAAGCATTGATCCAATAACCTTCTGATTATGAGACTACCACGCTAACCACTAGGCTACGCAGTACCTTGAATTTTCCTTTATAATTCTATATTTTATTCATATTTCGTATAACTCTTCAAAAACCATCCTATTTTACATTATATATATATAGCTACTTCTCAGGTGGTAAAAAGTACGGGTACTTCTAGAAAGGCTAGAGTCATGGGACAAAAGGCATTAGATAGAGTTTTGCCTTTAGGGTCCTAGAAAAATCTGACATTGGAACTTTTTAGCCCCGAAATAGCTCTATTTTAAGATCTTCTGAAAAAATTTTTTTATAACAAAAGCACGTTTTTCTTTTATACTTTTTATAATTAGAAACACAAACCAAGAAATAAATGATACGTTTTACGTTATTTTTATTATTAGAAACATAAACCGAGAAATAAATAATATTTGAAAATATAATGATCTCACATATTTTTGGTTCGGATAAACGAATTAATCTTAACGTAAATAAATGTCAGCTTTTATCAGACATCAGATGTTTTGTGACATCTGAATATTAATATTTCATTTGTTATTGTTTTGAACATTACGTTTCGTCAGCAAGCTTTAAAAAATTTTTATTTACATACAGAATATATGTACATACGTATGTAGTTAGAATTTTATTTTTATTGTTCCAAACGGAAAACTGTAAAATGCTAAATTTTAATACATTTATATGTACATACATATATTTGAATAAAATTATTATTTTGTTTTTGCCTAAACCTTTTTTTTATTTGAAAAATTACATTCATATGTACATATATATATATTTGAATACAATTATTATTTTATTTTAACCTAAACCTTTTCTATATTTCAGAAATTTATTTCTATATGTTCACCCGCAGTTTTAAAAAAACTAGGTATACATTCATAATAACGTGTGTTTGTATTAATAATTTTATTTCTAATTGTCCCAACAGCAAAATTTCAAAATTTTCCATTCTAATACATTCATATGTACATACGTTCATATGTTGGAACGAAAAATATTAAAATCTGCAATTCTAAAACTTTCATATATACAAGTTAAGACATTATGATACACGCGCATAACATCAGACGCTGAGTTCAGCATAATTTTCATGAGAATATTGTTTAGCAATTTACCTGTGAAAACTCTATTTTTATAATTCCCACAATAAATGCCTAGCAGGCATTTTTAACTTTATAATTTAGCTTTAACTTTATAATTGTAATATTTTGCTTAATAATCAATTATTTACTATAAATATGTTCAAAAATAGTAATTAAGTTTAGTTAAGTTTTGTCATTATAATCAAATACATTAACTCAATAAAACCTACATTAGTCCACGCAAATATTTTTTTACAAGAAATTGAACTATAATTTCTTAACTGGCGCCCGAGTAGCAGGGACCTGGAACTACAGAACGTTATCACTGTGGGAACATAACGAGATAACGAGTTAGTTGCAGACCATATAAAAGTGATACCAGTCGTACCGCAATAGGCTTACCGCAATTATTAACGCTCTAAGCTAAAAAGGACCACTACGAAGTATCCAAAGGAACCCAATGCGAAGCATTCTACTCCTAACGTGAGTACAACAAAACACAAGAATAAGAATTCTTCATTAAACCTTTACGAGTAACAAACATTTTTTAAGCTAAAAAGTAGCGAAGCATTATTTACAAAAATAAAAAAAAAAATAATAAAAAAAAATAAAATACAATAATATTAAATATGGTGGAAAAAATCGAAGAAATACAAAATGCAATGAGAGAGATGACTGGGGCTATTAACGCTCAACTCAACATGATCAAAGCATTGCAAATTAAAATAGAATCATTAGAAAATTCGAGAAAACCAACGCAACAGCCCTCCTCGTCAGGACCAGTAAGGCCAAAGACAGAGCAGGACCTAAAAGACATTTGTAAATTGCCAGATGCAGTAAAGGAGCTGTAAGTGTTCGATGGAAACCCGACGCAGTACATATCATGGGTTCATAGCGTCGAGAGCATACTGGCAGATTACGCAATCGTAAAGCACAAACCCATATATAGAGCAATACTACAAAACATTCGCCAGAAAATTCGAGGCAATGCGAATGGTGCTCTAATATCGCACAATATTTTTGACAACAGCTGGGATAAAATAAAGGCATGTTTGTCCCTTCATTATGCTGATGAACGAGATGTCAGGACACTGGTACACCAACTATCCAATCTAACTCAGAAGAACCTCACAATTGACGAATTCTACGCCAACGTCAATCATCAGCTGTCGCTGATAATCAATAAAATTAAAACCGAAAATTATACTATCGACACATTACAAGCACTAAGCGAAACATATCGAAACACTGCCCTAGATGTGTTCATAAGAGGGCTAAACGGAGATCTATCAAGAATGCTCATCATTCAGCGACCTCAATCCTTACCAGAGGCGTATTCTTCTTGCCTCGAAATCCAGAATGCCAGCGTACGTAGCATACCAAGTAAGGGCTCAACCAATAGAGTGGTAGCTCCAATCAATGCTCTTTCAAGGAAAAAACCGTCATTTAACCAACCACAGCCAATAAGCACTTACTACCAGCAGCCATACAACGGCAATAGATACGCATTCAGGGGAACGAACGAAGAGGCACCAGCCAGACAAAGCCAACCGAAACCGCCTGTACCGATGGAAGTGGATCATTCGATACAAACCAAACAGGTGGACTATTCAAACCGGCCCAGTCAAAATTTCAAACGACCAAGCGACACAAGCTACATGAATCGTAAGCAGCAGAGATTTTATAACTTGGAAACTTCTGAAGACGCAGCAGAATATGAAGAACAATTAAGAGCAAATTACGAGCACGAATCAGAGGGATCGGAATGCGAAGAAGAAGACGAATTAAATTTTATACTCCCAGCCTCTCGAGCATTCCATACATAGTATACAACACAGCCGACAACAAAATGCTCAAGTTTCTTGTAGACACTGGGGCAAACAAAAACTTCATAAAGCCAGAACACGCCAAGAGACCAAGGCCGACAGTACACCCATTTACAATACGATCAGCTGGAGGAGATATTACTATTACACAAAAAGTCAGTGCGAGACTTTTCAAACCGTACGGCAACAACACAAAATTAGACTTCTTTCTACAATCATCGAGGCAATCATCGATCGCAAAGAAAACACGCTGAAAATATCGCCGAACATCACGATACCGCTAATTGGCAAGAAATCAATCCAAGTAAACAATATCGAAACAAGGATGGATCATCTAAACCAAGAATTCAGGAACAAGGTCATCAGCCTTCTTAGCAAGTACCAGAAACTCTTCGGTCCTCTCAACGATCAAGAAACTATCGACACTCAAGTTCGAGCAGAAATTAAAACCTCGACTAGCGAACCAATCTATTCAAAAATTTACCCATACCCAGTAAACATGAGGAACGAGGTGAACAACCAAATCCAGAGTCTTTTAGAGAATGGAATCATCAGGCCTTCAAAAAGTCCATACAACGCACCAATTTGGGTCGTCGAAAAGAAAAGGGACTCCACAGGAACAAGAAAGTATAGAATGGTCGTAGATTTCAAAAGACTCAACGCTGTTACCATATCCGACGCATATCCAATACCGGATATTACTCAAACGATAGCGAGTTTAGGGAGCTCTAAATACTACACCACGATAGACCTAACTTCCGGCTTCCACCAGATCAAGATGAAGGACGAAGATATAATGAAAACCGCCTTCTCCACATTGAATGGTAAATTTGAATTTTTGCGCCTACCCTTTGGGATCAAAAATGCACCCTCGATCTTCCAGAGAATGATCGGTGACGTATTAAAAGAATATATTGAGAAAATATGCTACGTTTACATCGATGATGTAATAATATTCGGAGGAAAGACTTAGGACGAACATCTGAGAAACGTTGAGAAAATTTTCGATACACTAGAGAAGAACAATTTGAAAGTGAATTTAGATAAAACTGAATTTATGAGGGCAGAAACGAAATTTTTAGGCTTCATCATAACAAGTGAAAGCATAAAAACAGATCCTGAAAAAATCGCAGCAATACAAAAAGTGAAGATTCCAGAAAATTTGAAGGAGTTAAAAGGTTTCCTGGGGTTAGCATCATATTACAGAAGGTTTATCAGGGATTTCTTACAATTAGCTAAACCACTTACCAACCTTACCCGAGGTAAAAATGCCCAAGTAAAGGCTAATCAATCAAGGAAAATAGTCATCACATTCAACGAAGAAGAACTCAGAGCATTCAAGGAGTTGAAACAGGCCTTATCATCAGCAGAGTTATTAGTATTCCCCGATTTTGAACAACCTTTTATCCTAGCGACCGACGCTTCGAATATAGCACTCGGTGCAGTGCTGTCGCAGGGCGACATAGGCAAAGATCGTTCAATATCATATGCGTCACGAGCACTCAACAAGACAGAAGAAGCATACGCAACCAACGAGTGAGAACTATTAGCAATAGTCTGGGCTCTAGACAAGTTCAGGAGTTACCTCTATGGAGCAAAAAAGGAAAAGATTTTAACAGACCACCAACCTTTAACGTTCAGCCTAGGCAACAGAAACAACAACGCCAAGCGTAAGACATGGAAATCACGAATAGAGGAATACAACTACGAGTTAATATACAAGCCGGGGGTCACTAACAAGGTTGCCGATGCACTTTCAAGACTAAAACAAGAACTCAACAACACAGAAACTACAGTAACAGTGCACAGCGCAGAAGAGGACAGCAGCGACTTAATACCACATTGCGAAGCTCCGCTTAACGTGTTCAGAAATCAGATCATCGTTTCACAAGAACCAATACCTTCTGCCTATGAAAATCCTTATCCAAAGTACCACCGCCATTATATTGGTCTTCAAGATATCAGCAATACAAGTCTATTAGAAGCATTAAAGAGAACACTATCACCTTCAATTGTCAATGGCATTAAAATACCTGAAAATTGAATTCAGTTGCTGCAGGACTTATATAAGAACCATCTGCAAGGATACAAAATTCGCATAACACAACGAATCGTGCAGGATATCAACAATGAGGAGAATAAGTACCAAATCATCGGCCATGAACATAAACGAGCACACAGGAACTGGAAGGAAAATAAGGAACAAATAATGGAGAAATACTACTTTCCGCAAATGGCTAGCCTCATTAAGAAATACACATCCGAATGTGAAACATGTAACACCAGTAAATATGACCGCATCCCAACAATCTATGGCTATCAGAAACACCTGTACCCACCTATCCATCTGAAATCCTTCACATAGATCTGATACAAATAAATAAGGAAAAATTCATCACTTGTATCGATAAATTCAGTAAATTTGCAAAATTCTTCAAAATAAGAAACAGATCAGCCTTGCACTTACGACAAAAATTGGTGAAAATTGTACATTACTACACAGTACCTCGAATGATAGTAATGGATAGAGAACCTAGCTTTTCAAGCCCTGTTATAGTCGATTATTTGAGGACATTGGGAATCGAGGTATACCTCACTCCAACGCAAAGAAGCGAAGCAAATGGTGCTGTAGAGCGAGTCCACTCAACAATAGAGGAAATATCCAGATGCCTACAACAGGAACATCGGAATTTACCATTTAAAGAAATAATTAACATTGCCGTCGATCGCTACAACAACAGCATTCACTCCGTTACTGGAAAGAAACCATCAGACATTTTTTATGGAAGAACGCAACGAATCAATTACCAAAATCTAACCAACTTTCAAGACAAGGTTCATGAAGATCTTGCTGAAAGAATTCGTAAAAGCCAAAAAGACAAAATAAATAGAGAAAAGAATAAAAGGAAACAACCTAAATCATATGAGCCTGGAAAAGCTATCTTCGTTGCCGATAAACAAATAAAGAGCAAGAACAAACCTCTTTATAAAAAGGAAATAATAGCTAGGAATAACAATGTTACAGTCACAACCGAAAGTGGAAGAAGAATTCACAAGGCACACATAAAGAATTCTCCCAACTAACAAAACATATCTTTTCAGCCTATTATTTAGGGTTTCAACAACTTTACAAATATATGAGTTCAAGTCACCTATCATGACTATAAAGGAAGGCGTGGGACGAATATTAAATGGAAATCTAAAATTAGTTCACATGATCGACCTCACCAATTACGAGGACGTGCTACAGAGATCAAAAGTAGAAGCAAACCAGTTAAATTCCAGCAAGTTCACCAAAACGCAACTCACCTTCCAAATTCAACAAGCCGAAGATTTGATTAAAGAGGTGACGGAACACTCCGCCATAAGAAAACGATCGATAAATTGGATTGGCAGTGCCTGGAAATGGTTAGCAGGTAACCCTGATGCAACCGATTGGGATGAAATACTTAGAAGCCATAACAATTTGATCCGGAACAATAATGAGCAATATCATATAAATCAAGTTCTAACAAATACAACAAAGCATATTTTGATGCAATATAATAGTATTATTCAAAGGTTCGATGAAAATTCAAAAGAAGCTAATTACCAAACGCTTTTCAACCAAATTAATACGATAAAAGAAGAAATAAAAGAAATCGTAAGAGCAGTCCAATTAGCCAAAGGGAAAATAGTGAACACCAACTTATTAAATAAAGAGGAAATCAACCAATTGATTTCTGAAATGCAAACATTACCGTATTTCAATGTTATTGATGCAATTGAGTACGCTACACCAACAGTAGTAGTCAAAAACATGACTCTACTCTGCATATTATCACTACCCAAAACCAGCGGTGTCGAATATAACTATATTAAAATCAGAGCCACCACTAAAAATAATAAGCAGTTGCATCTACACTACAAAAGTCTACTAACAAACCTCAAACAAATTTTTGGCATTAGCAACGAGTGTAATAAGTATAAAAACACCTTTATCTGCAAAATGGATCAAATAGAAGAATTACATGATGACCACTGCATCACCCAAATTCTGAGAAAAGCAACAATACTTGCGAGTACGAGTTCAACAGAAGGGAATCAGTCGAAGTAATCAATGAAAGTACGATATTTCTCAATAATTTCAATGGAGCAGTCAAAGCTAACAACAAAACAAAAGACCTAAACGGTAACTTCGTCATAGAATTTTACAATGAAACAATTCAAATTAAAAACGAGACCTATACCAACAAAGAATTTCAATCGTCTCAAATCATTTTGCCACCTATAATGAGCGACAACCATTCCTCAGGAAAAATGAAACTCAACCTCGATTATCTGCATAATTTGCACTTGGGTAACGTCAAACAACTGAGCGAGCTCACTACAACTTGAGCAGTTAGCATAACATTCAATGCCGCATTCACCTTAATTATCATCGCCATTTTACTAGCAGCAGCTATCTAGAAATACCAAAACCGGAAAAATTAACATCTCTTTAAAAACGTCAGAACTAGGAGAACTGGAATCAAAACTCCAACCAGTAAAATTGAGCTTCTGATCCACGCGGACGCGGATCTTAAAGGAGGGAAGAGTTAAGACATTATGATACACGCGCATAACATCAGACGCTGAGGTCAGCATAATTTTCATGAGAATATTGTTTAGCAATTTACCTGTGAAAACTCTATTTTTATAATTCCCACAATAAATGCCTAGCAGGCATTTTTAACTTTATAATTTAGCTTTTACTTTATAATTGTAATATTTTGCTTAATAATCAATTATTTACTATAAATATGTTCAAAAATAGTAATTAAGTTCAGTTAAGTTTTGTCATTATAATCAAATACATTAACTCAATAAAACGGACATTAGTCCACGCAAATATTTTTTTACAAGAAATTGAACTATAATTTCTTAACTTACATATATTCATATATACATACATACATATTTGAATAAAATTATTATTTTGTTTTTGACTAAACCTTTTCTTTATTTGAGAAATTAATTTTTGTATGTTTAACCACATGATTTAATAATTATGCGTTTAAAATTTATTACTATATATTCTACAGTTTTGAATATTATTAAATTCATATAGAAAGCTTAAAAAAATTACTCAGGAAGCTTTAAAAAAAATATACATACATACATATTTTATGTACTTAAAATTTTTGCGAATTTTTCCAAACTATTATAAGAATATTTTTTTGGAAATTTTCTTTAAACTTTTATAATAGCATTTAAATGTTATATATTAAAAAAAAATAAAACACAAAATTTAAACAAAATAAAAAAAATTTTTTTTAAAATAATCCAAAAAAATAAAAATACGACAACATCCAGGCAAGTATTGATCCAATAACCTTCTGCCTATGAGAGACTACCACGCTAACCACTAGGCTACGCAGTACCTTGAATTTCCCTTAATAATTCTATATTTTATTCATATTTCGTATAACTCATCAAAAACCATCATATTTTACATTATATATATATAGCTACTTCTCAGGTGGTAAAAAGTACGGGTACTTCTAGAAGGGCTAGAGACATGGGACAAAAGGCATGGGAGTTTTGCCTCTAGGGTACCAGAAAAATCTGACATTGAAACTTTTTAGCCCCGAAATAGCTCTATTTTAAGATTTTCTGAAAAAATTTTTGTATAACAAAAGCACGTTTTTCTTTTATACTTTTTATAATTAGAAACACAGACCAAGAAATAAATGATATGTTTTACGTTATTTTTATTATTAGAAACACAAACCGAGAAATAAATAATATTTGAAAATACAATGATCTCACATATTTTTGGTTCGGATAATTGAATTAATCTTAACGTAAATAAATGTCAACTTTTATCAGACATCAGATGTTTTGTGACATCTGAATATTAATATTTCATTTGTTATTGTTTTGAACATTACGTTTCGTCAACAAGATTTAAATAAATATATGTACATACAGAATATATGTACATACGTATGTAGTTAGAATTTTATTTTTATTGTTCCAAACGGAGAACTGTAAAATGCTAAATTTTAATACATTTATATGTACATACATATATTTGAATAAAATTATTATTTTGTTTTTGCTAAACCTTTTTTTTATTTGAAAAATTGCATTCATATGTACATATATATATTTGAATACAATTATTATTTTATTTTAACCTAAACCTTTTCTATATTTCAGAAATTTATTTCTATATGTTCACCTGCAGTTTTAAAAAAACTAGGTATACATTCATAATAACGTGTGTTTGTATTAATAATTTTATTTCTAATTGTCCCAACAGCAAAATTTCAAAATTTTCCATTCTAATACATTCATATATACATACGTTCATATGTTGGAACGAAAAATATTAAAATCTTCAATTCTAAAACTTTCATATATACATACTTACATATATTCATATATACATACATACATATTTGAATAAAATTATTATTTTGTTTTTGACTAAACCTTTTCTTTATTTGAGAAATTAATTTTTGTATGTTTAACCCCATGATATAATAGTTATGCGTTTAAAATTTATTTCTATATATTCTACAGTTTTGAATATTATTAAATTCATATAGAAAGTTTAAAAAAATTACTCAGGAAGCTTTAAAAAAAAATATACATACATACATATTTATGTACTTAAAATTTTTGCGAATTTTTCCAAACTATTATAAGAATATTTTTTTGGAAATTTTCTTTAAACTTTTATAATAGCATTTATATGTTATATGTATATTAAAAAAAATTAAAACACAAAATTTAAACAAAATAAAAAAAAAATTTTTTAAAATAATCCAAAAAAATAAAAATACGACAACATCCAGGCAAGTATTGATCCAATAACCTTCTGCCTATGAGAGACTACCACGCTAACCACTAGGCTACGCAGTACCTTGAATTTCCCTTAATAATTCTATATTTTATTCATATTTCGTATAACTCATCAAAAACCATCATATTATACATATATAGCTACTTCTCAGGTGGTAAAAAGTACGGGTACTTCTAGAAGGGCTAGAGACATGGGACAAAAGGCATTAGGTAGAGTTTTGCCTCTAGGGTCCCAGAAAAAGCAAGAACTCCAACCGCCCTCCCCCTTCACCCCCTCCCAAGATGTTTTGTAACCGTGTTTTACAAAATGGTACTACTTCCTGTAGGGGTAATTTTTTACTTACATTTGGAAGTATTAATATTGTATATAAATTCATTTTGGGAAGTGTGAGTTATAACAAAAAGTGAAAACTTTCTTAAGAAAATTGTAAAGTTTTAATTATCAATAAAAAAAGTTCATCTGGCAAATCGCATTTTTCAGAGCTCAGGACTTTTTGCATAGAAATCGTATGCTATACGCATTACCATATATACGTTAGTATTGGTGGTAACTCATTTCACAAACACGCGTTTTATTCGCATGTATTAAAACTGCAAATACACACATGCATTCATTTTAATAGCGAATTATTTTATGCGTATATAGTAATTTATCTCTTAAAGTGCTTATTGTAAAAAGTATTTTAAGATTTTATGCGATATAACTCAAGTCGAGGTTCTAAAATAAATTACTCAAAGGTATTAGATCTCAAAGGAACTAATTATTTGCTTAATTATGTATTTTTTGGTAATTATTTTTCAGAACTTTTCTTATTTTAGGTTTTATCTTATTATTTATTAGAAAAAAACATATCTATATGTATCTATATTAGGGGTGTGTTTTTGAAGAAATAAAGTAAACTTAAAATATCTCAGCCACAGAATAGAACACAATTTCAAAACTACAGGCATAATACTTGCAAGGCTTGCAATGCAAGCACACACAGCAATACAAGTCTATTAGAAGCATTAAAGAGAACACTATCACCTTCAATTGTCAATGGCATTAAAATACCTGAAAATTGAATTCAGTTGCTGCAGGACTTATATAAGAACCATCTGCAAGGATACAAAATTCGCATAACACAACGAATCGTGCAGGATATCAACAATGAGGAGAATAAGTACCAAATCATCGGCCATGAACATAAACGAGCACACAGGAACTGGAAGGAAAATAAGGAACAAATAATGGAGAAATACTACTTTCCGCAAATGGCTAGCCTCATTAAGAAATACACATCCGAATGTGAAACATGTAACACCAGTAAATATGACAGCATCCCAACAATCTATGGCTATCAGAAACACCTGTACCCACCTATCCATCTGAAATCCTTCACATAGATCTGATACAAATAAATAAGGAAAAATTCATCACTTGTATCGATAAATTCAGTAAATTTGCAAAATTCTTCAAAATAAGAAACAGATCAGCCTTGCACTTACGACAAAAATTGGTGAAAATTGTACATTACTACACAGTACCTCGAATGATAGTAATGGATAGAGAACCTAGCTTTTCAAGCCCTGTTATAGTCGATTATTTGAGGACATTGGGAATCGAGGTATACCTCACTCCAACGCAAAGAAGCGAAGCAAATGGTGCTGTAGAGCGAGTCCACTCAACAATAGAGGAAATATCCAGATGCCTACAACAGGAACATCGGAATTTACCATTTAAAGAAATAATTAACATTGCCGTCGATCGCTACAACAACAGCATTCACTCCGTTACTGGAAAGAAACCATCAGACATTTTTTATGGAAGAACGCAACGAATCAATTACCAAAATCTAACCAACTTTCAAGACAAGGTTCATGAAGATCTTGCTGAAAGAATTCGTAAAAGCCAAAAAGACAAAATAAATAGAGAAAAGAATAAAAGGAAACAACCTAAATCATATGAGCCTGGAAAAGCTATCTTCGTTGCCGATAAACAAATAAAGAGCAAGAACAAACCTCTTTATAAAAAGGAAATAATAGCTAGGAATAACAATGTTACAGTCACAACCGAAAGCGGAAGAAGAATTCACAAGGCACACATAAAGAATTCTCCCAACTAACAAAACATATCTTTTCAGCCTATTATTTAGGGTTTCAACAACTTTACAAATATATGAGTTCAAGTCACCTATCATGACTATAAAGGAAGGCGTGGGACGAATATTAAATGGAAATCTAAAATTAGTTCACAGGATCGACCTCACCAATTACGAGGACGTGCTACAGAGATCAAAAGTAGAAGCAAACCAGTTAAATTCCAGCAAGTTCACCAAAACGCAACTCACCTTCCAAATTCAACAAGCCGAAGATTTGATTAAAGAGGTGACGGAACACTCCGCCATAAGAAAACGATCGATAAATTGGATTGGCAGTGCCTGGAAATGGTTAGCAGGTAACCCTGATGCAACCGATTGGGATGAAATACTTAGAAGCCATAACAATTTGATCCGGAACAATAATGAGCAATATCATATAAATCAAGTTCTAACAAATACAACAAAGCATATTTTGATGCAATATAATAGAATTATTCAAAGGTTCGATGAAAATTCAAAAGAAGCTAATTACCAAACGCTTTTCAACCAAATTAATACGATAAAAGAAGAAATAAAAGAAATCGTAAGAGCAGTCCAATTAGCCAAAGGGAAAATAGTGAACACCAACTTATTAAATAAAGAGGAAATCAACCAATTGATTTCTGAAATGCAAACATTACCGTATTTCAATGTTATTGATGCAATTGAGTACGCTACACCAACAGTAGTAGTCAAAAACATGACTCTACTCTACATATTATCACTACCCAAAACCAGCGGTGTCGAATATAACTATATTAAAATCAGAGCCACCACTAAAAATAATAAGCAGTTGCATCTACACTACAAAAGTCTACTAACAAACCTCAAACAAATTTTTGGCATTAGCAACGAGTGTAATAAGTATAAAAACACCTTTATCTGCAAAATGGATCAAATAGAAGAATTACATGATGACCACTGCATCACCCAAATTCTGAGAAAAGCAACAATACTTGCGAGTACGAGTTCAACAGAAGGGAATCAGTCGAAGTAATCAATGAAAGTACGATATTTCTCAATAATTTCAATGGAGCAGTCAAAGCTAACAACAAAACAAAAAACCTAAACGGTAACTTCGTCATAGAATTTTACAATGAAACAATTCAAATTAAAAACGAGACCTATACCAACAAAGAATTTCAATCGTCTCAAATCATTTTGCCACCTATAATGAGCGACAACCATTCCTCAGGAAAAATGAAACTCAACCTCGATTATCTGCATAATTTGCACTTGGGTAACGTCAAACAACTGAGCGAGCTCACTACAACTTGAGCAGTTAGCATAACATTCAATGCCGCATTCACCTTAATTATCATCGCCATTTTACTAGCAGCAGCTATCTAGAAATACCAAAACCGGAAAAATTAACATCTCTTTAAAAACGTCAGAACTAGGAGAACTGGAATCAAAACTCCAACCAGTAAAATTGAGTTCTGATCCACGCGGACGCGGATCTTAAAGGAGGGAAGAGTTAAGACATTATGATACACGCGCATAACATCAGACGCTGAGGTCAGCATAATTTTCATGAGAATATTGTTTAGCAATTTACCTGTGAAAACTCTATTTTTATAATTCCCACAATAAATGCCTAGCAGGCATTTTTAACTTTATAATTTAGCTTTTACTTTATAATTGTAATATTTTGCTTAATAATCAATTATTTACTATAAATATGTTCAAAAATAGTAATTAAGTTCAGTTAAGTTTTGTCATTATAATCAAATACATTAACTCAATAAAACGGACATTAGTCCACGCAAATATTTTTTTACAAGAAATTGAACTATAATTTCTTAACTTACATATATTCATATATACATACATACATATTTGAATAAAATTATTATTTTGTTTTTGACTAAACCTTTTCTTTATTTGAGAAATTAATTTTTGTATGTTTAACCACATGATTTAATAATTATGCGTTTAAAATTTATTACTATATATTCTACAGTTTTGAATATTATTAAATTCATATAGAAAGCTTAAAAAAATTACTCAGGAAGCTTTAAAAAAAATATACATACATACATTTAAATATGTATTAAAACTGCAAATACACACATGCATTCATTTTAATAGCGAATTATTTTATGCGTATATAGTAATTTATCTCTTAAAGTGCTTATTGTA
Organism: Condylostylus longicornis; assembly: GCF_029603195.1. Taxonomy (NCBI): domain Eukaryota; kingdom Metazoa; phylum Arthropoda; class Insecta; order Diptera; family Dolichopodidae; genus Condylostylus; species Condylostylus longicornis. The sequence continues at coordinate 59,604 of NW_026578110.1, forward strand.
AAAAGTATTTTAAGATTTTATGCGATATAACTCAAGTCGAGGTTCTAAAATAAATTACTCAAAGGTATTAGATCTCAAAGGAACTAATTATTTGCTTAATTATGTATTTTTTGGTAATTATTTTTCAGAACTTTTCTTATTTTAGGTTTTATCTTATTATTTATTAGAAAAAAACATATCTATATGTATCTATATTAGGGGTGTGTTTTTGAAGAAATAAAGTAAACTTAAAATATCTCAGCCACAGAATAGAACACAATTTCAAAACTACAGGCATAATACTTGCAAGGCTTGCAATGCAAGCACACACGACTAGTTATATATATATAGCTACTTCACAGGTGGCAAAAAGTACGGGTAATTCTAGAAGAGCTAAAGACATGGGACAAAAGGCATGAGATAGAGTTTTGCCTCCAGGGTCCCAGAAAAATCTGACATTGGAACTTACTCACCGTAAAATTCCACGTCGATTTAGACGTGTCTGTCCGTCTGTCTGATCGCTGGAACCTCAAAAACGAATAAAGAAATATGTACAAATTTTCACAACAGCCTTATTTTGTGCCAAGAACGGACATTGTTGTTGTTATTGGACTATTTCGCCCAAACTTCGAGTAGCTGTCATTCAATTCAAAGAAATCATTTTAAATATTTGAAAACTTAATAAAGATAAATATGAAATTTTATATATACGTATGACCAATAACATTTTCATTCTGCGTATGTTCAATTTTGCTGCATTATGGTTCGGCCAGCTACCACGCAACCCCAAAAGCTAACTTTATGTTTTCGGAAAAAATAATAAAGCGTGAGACTTGGTAATCATGTGTCAAATTCATGTGGTGGAAAATAAATGGGTTTTCACGGAAAAGCAAAATTACTCAAAGCAAAATATTATCAGAAAAGCAAGATTATAAGCTAAGGGATTTTTACAGAAACCAGTCCAGTCGCAAAATTAAATATTTAAGAATTTTGAGTATTGCTGTAAAATTTATTTTAAAATTGTATTAGTTCGTTTTTGTTACTGCATTGAAAATAATATAGGTATACATGGGAATCGTAAAATATACAGCAGAGTGTAAAGAGTGGAATACAGAATTGAATAATAAATTGTTAAATTATAGGTTTACTCAATTAAAATACGAGTATGAACCTTGATTGTATATAAAAAAAATCTGATGTGGTCAGCACATAACCGACCGCAACGTGTATTGTCTAGTTAAGTGAAAGTGTTACAGAATATCATAAATGTCTGTTAAATACTTCTTTCCAATTTTTAGGACATTATAGTAAGCTTATAGTTAAAATATCTAGAAAAATGTAAATTTGGCTCGCAGTAAAGTATCGCTTTATGCTACTCAAATTCCTTGAAGGGTTTGCCAGTTAGTTTTGGTAAAAACCAGAACTCAAATATCAAATGTCAATAAATTCCATCAATTCGTTCCATAGATATTGTAAAAAAAGGAGTATTGACCCTCAAATCAGTTTCCGAGCCCTGAGCTTTCCAAAATGTTTATATATTCATTGTTTTAATACGAGGAATTTAAATATTAAATTTCAATGAAATTGGTTAATTGTTTCTCTTTATATATGCAAAAAGTATATTTGTCCCACAGTAAACGTCCAATTCCTGACGCCTGATTTCTTCCAAAAGTTGGGGGGTTTCGCTTGCGGTCGAGCGAAGCTTATATATGAAATTTCAAGTAACTCAGTTGAATATTTTTTTCTAAAATGGTCAAAGATGTAAAACAAACCCGCTACAAAGTGCACACACAGACCGGCATGTTGCTAAAAATAGTTTTTTTACACTTCCCCACCATGCAGAATTGTATTCCCACCGAAAACTCGATATGCAAAATTTGTTGCCATCACAAAACCTACCTATTGTATGCCCAATACGGTCGGTAATTATACAAATAAAATTTTCGTTGTAGTTTACATCGATAATTTGATAATAGCTACTGGAAATGAAGATATCGTAAAATGATTTAAGTCAATGTTGGAGCAAAATTTCGAAACTAAATATATGCGACTAGACAACAATTTCTCAGGTATTGAAATCAATCAGAAAGCAGGTTTTATTACATAACACAGAAAAACTTTATCGAAAAAATGTTGAATGACTGCAATTCGGTATTAAATTAGAATGTAATATAAAATTGTGAAAGGCAACGTGCCCAAAACGTTAAAACGAGAAGGATAAAATGAAAAATATACCTTATCAGGAATTTGGTCATTTATATATCAACAACATCTATCAGTCAACTTAACTCTAAGTATGGTCGAGCTCATCGGATAAACGCCAAAAGAATGTAAAGATATTTAAAAGGCACAATTAATTGTGCTTAAATATTACTCAGTGAAAAATTTATTTACGAGCTTTACGGACGCTGACTGGGACTCCAACTTGAATGACCGTCGCTCTTATACAGGATAAGTTAAATTGACAAAAAAGTTTTGCACAACTTTTCTCAGATAAAACCACTAAAAAAGATTTATGGAACTGTGTCAACTATATTTTAAAGTTAGTTTTTGAGCTCAGAAACTTTCAAGCCAATTCACAAAAATTTCTAAGATATAAAGATGTAGTTGGAGACACTTTAATAAAATTTGGTATGAATATCCTTTTTTAAGTTTTGTAATATGTAAAATAATCTTTGTGAGTTTTGTTGTTACCTGAGCCTATTGTTCGAATTGCTGAAGTTACAATAGCAGTAATTTTTGAAAGAAATTTAACATGTATAATGCACATTTTTACAGTAAGTCAGAATATACATTTAAATATGAATACACGGTGACCAGACATATCATCATTGCACATTTTAACATTATAGTATTTCATCACCATAACATTTCATCATTGCATAAAGAGCATTTTACAAACATACGTGTACATGTTCTCGTAGGTGTAATTAAGTTATTAGTATATTTATTCTATATATGTATTTGTTTATTCTACATATTTCTATTTTTAAATACATGTAGGTTATATAAAATTAAGTTATTAATATAATTTATTCTATTTATTCATTCTATACGCAATTTCAGCAATATGTTGAAGCAGTTTGTAGTTTGTTGCATGGTGTTACACTAATGGAACAAAAATTTAAGAGGATTAGGATTTAGAGTAAATTGCAGGTAATTAAGTTAAAGGGCATATTGGTTTCACCAATTTTGGTTACTTATCCTGATTGCCACGCAAAGGCTTGCTCCACAAACAGTTTTTTTTGTTTTTTATTTTTTCTTGACTTTATCATCATCACAGACATCTTGAAAATGCTATAGTGATGAAATGCTATAACGACAAATTGCTATAATGTTAAAATATCCAACGACGAATTGCTATAATAATGAAATGCTGCAATGATAAAATATCTCTAATGATAAGATGTCAGGGAACCGAAGTAGTTGTAAACTTCATACCATTAGCATAAAGGTTTAGAATTAAGTATATAACGATAATGAGTTAATATAAAAGCATAAAAAAAATTAGTATTCAAAACCAAAATGAACATAATGCGGTTACCAAACAGTAACACAAATAATGAGAAATTTTATATTTTGGAAAATTATAAATAAGTTGTCATTCTCATAAATTATAAAAAAGTTGTCATTACGTTATAAATATGTGCGCAATATGTAGACATTTTTGGCGCATGATCAGAAACTTCGCCGTTTCGTATTTTTATTGAAGTATTTCACAAGCGAGTAATGTAACAAATGATGCTTGTTCTTTTAGAAATACTACTGCTTTTAAAAACATTTCACATACCAAATCAAAATTTTCACAATATGAATTTGGTACTTTTCTTTTATCGGAGAATAACATAATTTGCATAGGTGATTTTGCATATGCGTGGCAGTAGTATGTACTGCATTTTCTATATACTATCAATTGCGGAACTGTTTCTCTTCATAATTTTAAGTTAGTTTTCAATAGAGGAATGTTCAAATTTTGACTCTTGGTTCCCAAAAACCGCTAAATCAAGTTTTTTTTAGTTTCTAGCCATGGGCAATATCGTTCATTTCAGTGATTAGTTCTAAACGAACTGCTTTTTTTCACTGACCGATTATAAAATCCCGTTCAATCGCTCATTTCGTTAACTTTTCTTCTGTATATACAATTGCATATTTTTTGGTTATAAATATGTGACTATACGTATTTATGGTAAATTTTGAACCACAAAATTTCTCTACTTAAACAAGCCCAAAAGTTTTAAAAACAGTTAAATTAGAAATAATTTCTTAAATTTGAAGAAATAAAAATGTTAAACTATTTGATTTTAAATTTACTATTTCTTATAAGAAATTTACAGGATAAAAATAATTATAATTATCTTTATTTGTTCTAATCCTTCAAAAAAAACTGAAACCCTATTCTAGTTTTTTAAACTTTTATTTAATTCATTAAATAATTAAAAAACTAGAATAGGGTTAATAACTATGTTATTAACCCTATTAGAATAGGTTATGATTAAATAAACTTCTTTTATTTAATCATAATTATATAACAATTATTATTATTTTTTAAATATTTTATTTATATGGTAGCCCAGTTCAATGTTTTTTTAGTTTTTACAGGTAGCTTTCAATTTAAATCAACTAGTCCAATCTTTCAATTTTTTTATTCAGATAGATTTTCAATTTGGTCCTTTTATTTGTGTCGCATTTATAGTAGGTAATGGGCATGTGTGACGTGAATTTTATTTGTTTTTCGTCACCTAAATATTAGTTTGGTCCATACGCCATTGACTTGATTTCGAGAAAAACCACTTTAAAGTTTGAGATTAAATAAAAAAAAATGTGCGCGCTGAGATTTTTTTAATTTTTGCTCATAAATTAATTATCATTTTAGAAATTTTCGTGGGAATTTCTAACCCCATGCAAAGCATGGGTCGAAAATCAAAGTTTTCTTTTCCGTAGGAATTTCCTTGTATTTTGCTAGTTTTTCACGTTTCTGAAAAAAACCAAAAATTTTGACACTTAACAACACGTTTTGTTACATCTTTCTTGGTTTGCAGTGTAATGCCAACTTTGAAAAAAACTCCGACTGAACATTTTTGCACCTTTACACCCATTTTCGCTTCTTAATTCACCTTTACATTCATAATTTCTTAACGACTAACAAGTTTATTTTTTATTTATTTATTTATATTTATTTTTTCACCGAATTAAATATAATCGGAATATTAATAAGTATAGAGAGTATTTTACAGTGTAAGAACGGCGGGCCCCCTTTTATTCTAAAAAACTTTGTTTTTCTAAAATGGCATCCTGAGTGTTACTACATTATAACAATCAATAACAATATTAAGGATAATTATACCATAACCACATGTAATCGTGTTAAATTGTACTATGACATCCCAGTCGTCTCAAAACAAAGTTTAGAGATTACAGTTTATATCGCACTAATCTAAATTTATGTTACATAAACAACACACTGTAAACGAAAAAGTTTATTTTCACGTAATGATATATGTAATGATATTCCAGATATTCCAGAATCAACTTCAATAAACGTTATCGCATAAAATTTTTCAATATGCGTTTTTTTACACTAATAGTAATTTCGAACAGTCCTCTCACTATGGTATAGGTTTCAGTGAGGTACGTGTATTAGATCAGAGTGATAACAATAGGTTAAGTGCTAGGTGGCAGTAGCGAAAAATGGCTAAGTGCTTTCTCAGAAGGTTTTATTACAAAAACTGATAATATATATAAATATATATTTTAATACAGGCTTTAAAAATCATCAAAAGACAAAGATAGGTAAATCCAACTTGTCATCAGACTTATAAATAGACTTTAACTCAAATTAAAACGCACCTGAATGGTTAAAAACTCCTAAAACTAGTCAAACTGACTAACTGTTAGTTTTGCTCTATCACGATTTTGTGTTTATATTCCGTGAGGGAAGGCGCGAAAGTGCTGTCACATCACTTTAGGCTATTTCGAGAGGTCTCGTTCGCTTCAGTCTTTTTGTCCAAATCTTCTATCCTATAAGCCGAGAGGTCTCGACATTTACATTCTGTTCCAAACGCGCCCTATGTTCATGGAACAATTCCTTATCTCCTCACTTAGTTAAAGGACACCCAGATCCCTATGAATATCACTATTGAGCACATGCAAGGGAGGTTCGTTCCATTTAAGTTAATTTGTGGTAGATTCACTATTTTCCGATTCGCGAAGTTTATGTGAACCGATTTTGCTTCATTCCACTTCATTTTCCAACCCCTGGTCAACTGGCTTATTTTCGTACTTGCCTCCTGTAATTTTTTTGTCGAATAATCAATGTTCGCTCCTACTGCCAATATTGCAGTATCGTCAGCAAAAGTGGCTACCGTAGCATTTTCTATTTGTGGCAAATCCCTTGTGTAATGCAGGTACAGCGCTGGACCCAATATACTGCCTTAAGGCACACCTACTTCTATTTCTCTTAGCGTGGAGTATTCAGCGTCTTGTTTAATTCTAAATAATCTACCAGCTAAGTAAGATTCCAAAATTACTACAATTGGCCATGGTAAAATTTGTCTTAACTTAAATATAAGCCCTTTGTGCTATACGTTGTATAGAAGAGCAGATTTCTTTATTTTTCAACCTTTTTTGTGTAATATCCTTTATTCAATGGACCTGATCTTTGTAGAATGGTTTCTTTTAAAACCAAATTGATGGTTTGGTATAAGGCTTCAATCTCTTTAATAGCAGCTTCTCAAAAAGCTTAGACATCATTCGTAACAGTGAAATCGGCCTGTAAGACTTTATTTCCCTCAAGGATTTCCCGGGTTTGGGCACCATAATTACCTATGCGACTTTCTAAGCACAAGGAACGAACCCAGAATCCACAGCTACATTCATGATTTTCGTCAAATGTTCCAATGCTTCGCCTGGTGGCTCTCTCAGTACTTCCGCAGTAATAAGATCAAAACCTGGCGATTTTTCAACTTTATCTCTTCCCCAATTTCAAATACAGAACGCGGAGCTTCATTGCGATACATCTACCAAAAAATACAGAAAGCCTGCTTCATTGCGATAGATTCTACCAAACTTACACCTGGTGTTATTCCATTTGGTGTGAATATGCTTTCTAAGTGATCAGCAAACAATTCGGATTTCTCTATATTGCCTCGCCCAACTGCCTTTTCGTGAAAGCATCAGTGGCGAAGCGTGCTTAATCGGTCTCTTTTTGCCCTTTGCCGCCTTCCACAAGGAATAATTCGTTTCCTTCGTAGCTGACAAGTTCTTTATATAATTTTCGTATGTTGCCGATTTAAATTCTTGGATTTTTCTTTTAAGCACCTGGGAAAGTTTGTTTAAAAAAGTTTTATTATCAGGGTGACGCGAACGTTACTATCTGGGTCTAGCCTTCTCTTTTCACCTACTAAATCAGTTATTTCTCCACGATAGATATTTGCTGTCGTTTTGCACTTTGACATTTTTGTATTGTTCCATGCAGCTTTTTGTATAATTCTAATAAATCCTTCCAACTCCAGATCTAATTGTTCTCTGGATTGTATATTAATATTTACGTCAATATTGTTTATTATTTCGTATTCAAAGCTCGCCCAATCTGTAGTGCTATTTATCAAACTGAGCCTCATGAATGTTTTAGTTATTTTTTCCACTTAGTTTTAATATGACAGTAGAGTGGACCGAATTAAAATCATAATTATCTTCAAGGCTTAGAAAGTTTTCTGATATTTTTTGGTTATAAAAAAGTCAATAACATCAGGAATCTTGTTAGTGTCAGTAGGCCAACAAGTAGGATTGCCAGTGGAGTGATAGCAACAACCTAGTCCTTGAATAGCTTTTCTTACCTCTCTTCCTCTAGTTGAGGTGATTCTAAAACCCCAATCTGTATGTTTGGCATTTTAGTCACCTCCTATTAGATCTCTGTGTCCGTGCTTGTACAGGAGATCTTTAAAAGTATTTTTCTTAATGCTGCAATTCGGTGAGCAGTATATAACGCCAAAGTTTAAGTCCTCTTTAGTCGATTTAATTTTTATCGAAATAAGCTGAATTTCAGCTGTTTCTATCTTGAATACCTCATTATGTTCAATACTTTCTTTTATTAGTATTGCACTACCTCCTCTTGGTTGATTGCTGGGATGTACCGCTTTATAGCAATCATAGCCTTTTATTTTAAGGTCCGTATAATATATCAAATGAGCCTCCGATAGCAAACAAATAGCTATGTTTCTCGTTTTGAGAAAAAAATCTCCAATTCTTGTTTCTTATTAAAAACACCACTAGCATCCCAAATTACTAGAAGTACCTCATTTACGTACATCTTTTCTTAATTTCTTTGGTCCCCGTATACACCTCAGTGCATCTATTTTCTATTTTTAATAATCTTTTAGAGATCTCGTCAATTCTAATCAACATATTATACATCATATGCATAATGTCTGCGTCAGCTCTTTTAATTTGTTAGGTTTTGTTCTCAGGTTTCTTGTTTTTCTTATATTCTGTTTTGCTTTGAAGTGCTTGTGAATAAGATACTCCCTTTGGCACCTTGCCAGGTGTCGTTATTCTGGCTATTTTAGGGGATCTTTCCTCTTTAAATTTAACTTGATTTTGTTTAGTTTTATTCTTTTTCAATCTTCTTTTTTGCAATTCTATTTCATATACAATAACTTCGGCATCTTTTTTCTTCTTTTCTGTTGATGCAGATTTTATTTGATTTTGTAGATCTACATTCTTTGCCTGTAATTTGCAGATCTCGTTTTGTAGCATCCTACGAAGACTCTTTAACTCGGTTATTCTCGAGTCCTGAGTACCCAATTTACTCTCCTGTATAACATGCCTTCTCATATTACACTCTTGGGTTTTCATTTTTTTATCTTTTGCAAACTTATTGGACTTTTACAATAAGAGTTAATCATCCTTAACTCTGCCATTTTTTCTACTCTGCAAAAAGTGGTCTCCCCCAGAATCCGTGAGACCAGTCTCCGAAGAGTGAAAATGATGATCTTTGCATTTTGTCCATTGCATTTTTTTGTTTTATTTCGGAGTTTTTTTCTTCTAGGCTTTGAGAATAATTCCTTCATTTTAGGCAGCACATATAATTTCTGCCTCAGGGATCAGTCGCAGACCAGAGAGCCGCTCATTGTGAGTCCGTCGCATCTGTATTTCTATTTGGATTTTAATGGACTCTTACCACAAGCATACCTTACTGGGGATATTTCGTGGTCCAATCCGCCGGGAATTATAGTTAATATACCTAGAAAAATATAAATTTGTAGAGAAAACTCTACCCTTAGTAAAGTTTCGCTTTGTGCTACTCGAATTTCATGAAATATTCGCCAGTTAGTTTAAATGAATGAAAATTAGTTTATTAATGTTAGTTTAACTGAAAATTTCATGAAATTTTCGTCAGTAATAACCAGAACTCAAATATCAAATGTTAAGAAATTCCATCAATTCATGCCGTAGATATTGTAAAAAATGTAAAATCGACCCTCAGATCAGTTTCCGAGCCCTGACCTTTCCAAAAAGTTTATATGTTCATTGTTTTAATACGAGGAATTTAAATATTAAATTTCAATGAAATCGGTTACTTGTTTCTCGTTATATATGCAAAATGTATATTTGGGCCGTAGTACGCGTTCAGTTCCTAACGCCTGATTTCCTCTAAAAGTTAGGAGGTTTCGTGAATGGTCGAGAGAAGCTTATGTATGAAATTTCAAGTAAATCAATTGAATATTTTCTTCATAATGATCAAAAAGTACAACAGACCCGCTAAAAAGAGCAGTTGCCGAGGCCAAACTTGAGATACACGCGAATTTTGTAAGTCTTTTAAAAAAAAAAACACTTTCTGAACTTAATATAAATAAAACGCTTTAAAGTTAATTTTCTTTATTTTATTTACGAAAAATCAACCGTAAACTTAAGGTATCTGATAACTGAATTGTGACTGAATTATGACTGATTAACATTAAAATTCTTATAATTAAGTTTTATAATTCTTAAGACTAAAACTGCTGATATCAACAAAACGTGCCAAAAAAAGTTTTGCTGATAGCTAATAACAAATTTTGTAATTGGAGTGTCTTTATTTATTTTAATGAGAAAGTTTTTGAATAAGAGGAAGTGTTGCGTCATTCATAGCAACTGTATTAACTGTACTGTATTATTATACGTAACTTCTCCCTCGTTTAGACTTGAATTCTCTTGAATTTTATTAATATCAAATTTCTTAAATTTTTTACATATTGCAAATACTCCAAAACCAATTATTTCACTCAGTATTATAATTGTTACATTTATTAAAATATATGAAACATTTTTATGATAATGCAAAGTTTTTATTTTTTCAACATTGTTAATATTTTCTAGAACAATTTTATCAAATGTATTATGTGTTTTGAATTTTTTTTAAATTTTCATTACTGTTACTTATTTTTTTTTTTTTCCTTTGTTCACTCCTAGAAGGAGCATAGGGCTAGTGCATGATTTCATGCACTAGTTTCATAGCGTCATAGGGTTTAACTAGGTAGATGACTAGCCTGCCGTAGTTTTTATTTATATATTAATTATTTGAGGTTAATATTTACTGTTTATTTTTCTTAGTTTTTTTTTAATATCGAATATTAGGAATATTTGAAAATTACTTGTATAATATTTTTTTTATTAGTATTGTATATTAAGTTATAATAATATTGAATATAATTTTTTATAGTGACCTGACCGAGGTTTGAACCCGAGACCCTTCGGTTAAAGGACCGGTGCCATAACCACTGCACCAATGGTCAGACTGTTACTTATAGGATAGTAAAATCTTTCTCTTAGATTTGGTTTTACATTTGAAAAATAATGGTTCAATACTTTTAATGAGCAATTATTAAAATAAATAAGTACATTTTCAGGTAGAATAAGATTTCTATTATCACAAGTTTGATTTAGTTCAATATTTTTCGCATTTTTTATTAGAATCGTTTCTTCATCAATCTCAAGAATTTCTGTAATATTATAATTTACAAGTTTGCAGTTATTTTTAAACGTACAATGTTTACTCAATTTTAATTCATTTAATGTTTTTGATTCTTCATAATGGTAATTTAAACTATTATACTCAAAAATGGTTTCTTGTACGTTACCAATTTCTTTACACAAACTATTTGGTAAAGGAATTATTAATTTTACTTGAATATTTTAAGTCTTACTAGGAATTTTAACAGCAAGTAATAATGAATTTTCTTGAAAATTAGTTACTCCGAATCTAACATATCGTAACTTATAAAAATCTATATTGTAATTTTGGATTTCCTGATTCGTAAGAATATTAGGGTTGAATATACCATGCCTGGCTGAGGCTAAATTATCCGGAATTTGATTAATTTTTTCTTTAATAAGTTGGATTTTAAATTTTAGTCCGAGGTAAAAATTATGCTGGATAGTGGGTTTCTCTATTTTGTTAAGGTTTTCTAATAATAAAGTTCGATCATTTTCTATAGATCGCCTTAGTTGATGATTGCGCTATACACTTTTATAGTATGTCATTTATTTATATATCATTTATTTTCACTTGTGGATTAGCATTATGTTAACTGGTTGCTAGTGTATGTTAAAGATTCTAATCGTCTGTCTATATTTTGCCGATCGATATTGTCCATTGTACCAAAAACCCAGTTTGATGTAGTTCCTATTGCATTTTTTAATCCATTTATATCTTTTGTGCTTGGGTGTAATTGTTTTAATTTTTATAATAAGTTGATTAATCTCAGACTCTAGTATTGTCTTGTATTTTAAATTTAGGTTTCTGTAATTTCGGAGATGTTTTGTAAGGTGTCGTAAATTTCTTGTATGTTAATAATGTCCGTTTTTGTGACTAAATCTGTTTTGTCCAAATTTGTGCCTACAAAGCCAGTTGCTGCTGTTATAGTATTAACTTCCAATGAAGCTAAATTAGGTCTTGTTAGAAGTATGACCATCGTCAATATTTTCCATACCTGAAAATTTGGGAGGTCGTTTAATATTGGATATATGTATATTATCAAGTCTTTTTGAACTTTGGTTGCTCATTATGCCTTACAGCTCTATAATTTTTTATGAAACCGGTAGTCCTGGTTTCCCCATAATTTTCCCTGTTTTCATTTAATTTATTAATTTTTTTAACTTTAACTGTTTATGATGGTTTGAAATTAATTGCAAAATTATATCGCTCATTATAAGTTCTGATAGCTTGTTGTACAAGTCGCTTAACACATTTATCCTTAATATATGGATTATATCATTAATGTCAGTAGGTGTTTCTGTCAATTTAAATTTGGGTTTTATCGGATTTCTATCGTACTTAACTTGTTGGCATAATTCGCATTGATTTATTACAATTTGTATTAGGTCAAGTAATTTTGGGTAGTATATTTTGTTTTTGATTTGTTGGTAGGTTTCCTGAATACCTGAGTAAAACTTTCTTTTACATGATAAAGTGATATCTGTTTTACAGCTTCCACATCTGTTTTAAGTTCTCGTGCCCTAAACGAACATTTTATAAATTTTAATTTCCTATTGTTTGAATACAACTCTATTAATTTTTCCTGCACTACATTGTATTTACCGTCATGTAATTCTGAAATTAACCTGTTGTACCTTTTTGTATATATCTTCTAAATATTTCTCCTAATCTATTAATTAATTATAAATAATTATTATTTATAAGTTTCCAATTATTTTTAAATGTACAATGTTTACTCAATTTTAATTCATTTAATGTTTTTGATTCTTCATAATGGTAATTTAAACTATTATACTCAAAAATGGTTTCTTGTACATGATCATTTTCTTTACACAAACTATTTGGTAAAGATATTAATTTTAATTGAATATTTTTAATCTTACTAGGAATTTTAACAGAACTCCGAATCTAACATATTGTAATTTATAAAAATCTATATCGTAATTTTGGATTTCCTGATTCGTAAGAATATGTATTAGGGTGGAATATACCATGTCTGGCTGAGGCTAAATTATCCTGAATTTGATTAATTTTTTCTTTAATAAGTTGGATTTTAACTATTTCTTTTCTATTTAAGGAAAAAAATTTTAGCTTTAATTCCTATAAAAATTTTGAATTTTTTTTTTTGTGTGAAAAAAAAATTTATTATTTTTTTTTTTTTTTAATTAACCTACCGTTGCTGCGCCACTTTTGTAAATCTTTTACATTTTGTTTAAAAAAAACACTTTCTGAACTTAATATAAATAAAACACTTTAAAGTTAATTTTTTTTATGATTTATTTTATTTACGAAAAATCAACCGTAAACTTAAGGCATATAATTATGACTGAATTGCAATTAAAATTCTTATAATTAAGTTTTATAATTCTTAAGACTAAAATTGCTGATATCAACAAAAAGTGCCAAAAAAAGTTTTGCTGATAGCTAATAACAAATTTTGTAATTGGAGTGTCTGCATTTATTTTTATGAGAAAGTTTTATTTCCCACAGAATTTTGAATAACAGGAAGTGTTGCGTCATACAGTGTTGATAACAACTGTATTAACTGTACTAACTGTTTTATACGTATCTCGCGTGCACATACAGACCGACGGGGTGTTAAAAATACTTTGCTTGCACTTCCCTACCACGGAGAAGTGCGTTCCCACCGAAAATTCGATATGCAAAATTTGTTGCCATCACATAACCTATTGTACACACAATACGGTCGGCGAATATAATGATATCAATCTTCACTGTTTCGTTTTTTATATAAAAGACAATGAAAAAAGAGGTAATACAAGATTGAACTAAATCTTTTCTTTAAGTTTTTCATTAGTTCCTCCTAAAAACGTTTTACCTAAAGAACTTACCTTTCTTGTAAAAGAAAATATTTTGTAACAAAGAACCTAAACCAGCAGAAATTTTGGAAATTTTCACACTGTCTCGGAAACGGTTCCGATGTAACATTTGGTTTTAAACAAAAATTTTACCAATTTTTTGCTTCTTTTATCCGTACAATGGTGATACGATGGTAAACAACTCTGTATTTGTTTTCGAATTATCCTTCATATATTGTATGTTACGAGTATATCTATGGATGCGAAAATGTACTCTGGAATTTCAAGTAATGTATTCTTATGTATTCTTTATTATTACGAAATTAAACATATTATTATCAGCAGTTATACAAAGAAAGAAATAATTGTCAAAAATAAAGTGAAATTTTTAAATTTCCTGTTCATAACATTCTGTTTGAGAATTGTGTGATATGCACATGCCTATTTGGGGAAATTTCTTTGCTTTATACCTCTTCTTTTACCCCAAAAATAAGACATTAATCTTTGATTTTTCGAACACAACGGGCAAAACTATTGTCACTTAATGTTTTTTTTTGTTTAAAGTTTTATTTAAAAAAAGTGTTGAACAGAAAATTAGTTGTAATAAAACTGTACGTGTAACATATTTCTGATAAATCCAACAATAATATTATATAAAATTAATGTGAAGATAAATCAATAGATAAAAAATGTCAACATAAAACATAAAAATTTGATTATTATAAGAGTTAAATATTTCATTCTGTTTGACATAACGGGGAAATAGGAAAAAAAAGCAAATTATCTTTCCAAAAAGTGTGAAACTTTATTATAATTTTTTTTTAACAACAACTTTTACGGATAACTTTTTGGAAAAAGAACATGAAATATCATAAATAAAATGAGAAAATGTACATTAAATGAGAAATATGAATTTTTATTTATTAAACCAACACATATGTATGTAAGTCAAAATAAAAGTATCGATTATTTCGAGACCTGCATTAAAAAGTGCTGTTATAACTAAAAATGTGAATTGAAAGTGAATTTTACGGAAACGAAAAACTCTTTGAATAAGATAAATAATATTATAATATTATATACACAAATGTAAATTGATTAAGCTTTTGACTAGAAAAAACAACATTAAGAAAAAATTGCAGATTTTCTAAAAATTAATTTCGATTAAAAAATTATCCTTACTCGCGTTTCTTGTTCAAAGTATACAGATATAAATAGCCAATAATTGTACATTAATGTTCCAGCACCAATACTGATGGAAATTATCGATAGCTGTGTATGTATCATTTTTTGCGGGAGTTTGTAAATGAACTTATAAGAAGGAATTAGTAAATTTTTGCACACCAACATAACATTAAAGATTTAAATTCCCAATTGAACTAATTCGCAGTCTCTTTATTTTTATTTTTTGGTTCAGCTTTTGATTTTAAATCAATTTATATAAAATGTGCTAAGGTATTAAGGAAAGATATCAGTTTTCTATAAGTCTAGAATTATGTAATAGAGCTAATTTATATGTGGACATATTATATAGGTATGTACACATGTATGTAATATTATAAAAAAATTTGTTATATAGATGCATATGCATATAGATACAATTGCATTAACTGCAAATATAACCTATTTCTATTCATACATGTACGTACCTACATATTTGTATAATTGCAATGAAAATAAGTTTTTATTTTATTTGATTTAAAGTAATTACAGTCAAAAATAGTAATTAAATATACAATGTATTTTTATTTTTTGAATTAGAAAAACATGTCCTTATATTATCTAGGCTTAAACGTGTCTTATTTCTTTAGCTATAATAGTCAACATTTTTTCAAATGTTAGTTTTCAAATACTAAAATGGAAGCTATGTTTATTTTGAGCTATTTCCCAAATGGAAATTAACGCGGTATATTAGTAATGCAGTTTAATATAATTAGTTATAAAAAAGCGTCTTAGATATTATAAAAGTGTGAAGTGTTTCCAAAAAAATTAAAAATTTGTGGTAAGCGGTTTAGTAAAAAATACTTTTTAATAAAATTTAAAACAGGTTATTTACGGAACGGATATATGGGGATATAATAATCCGCGCAACGAATGTTTTTCTTCGCGAATTCTCCTAAATGGCATTATAGTTCGATAAGCGAAACAAAAATATTTTTTCGTTAGATTGAATTAATTCACAATCAGTAAAAATTTAAAAAAATTGTTTTTTATATGCCTCAGGATCATTTTGTTGTGCAATATGCCTTAAACTTGTGCCTTATGGTTTTCTGGGGATATAATACATGATTAATTAAATTTGCATTTTAACTTTCACGAGTTTTTTCAAAGATTGAAAAAAAGGTCAATGCTTTTAAAACAGGTTTCAAAAACGTCATCGAGCAAAAGATCTCCACAGGCCTCTTTGAAAACTTCCAGATCTTTTTGAAAATTTTTCCATAAGTTGTGGGATAACCGACTACGATTTTCGATATTAACCATAGCTTTTGATTACTATTTCACCAAAGGTACCCCACATTATCCCTTGTTCTTGACCTTTGAATGGGATCAAATTTAGCGATATGGGACCAATGTCGTAGTATTAAATGCCCTTAGCTAATCCAAGCCTATATTTTATCATCGAAAGCTACTCTCATTTTTATATGGCGTTCGTAGTCGGGTAAAAGGAAAAGATAAAACAATCATCTTTTTTCGGCAGAAATGCTTCATATATATACAGGGTGATTCAGAAACGTATACAACAATATATACCACTGGTTAGAGGGTCAAAAATGGGTAAAACTTTTGTTCCGAAATAGGTGCCAAATCTCAAGGGTTTTCGAGATACAGGGATTTTAACGAATTTTCACGATATTTCTAGTTATCTAAGCTTTTTTGATTATAACTTCCGTTCCAAAAAACAGTTTCTGAAAGGTCTAGTAAAGGGCTAAAAATGAACACCTTACTTGACTATGTATTTTGTGTGATTTCGGAATATAACATAATCGCATATCATTAATTTTGAAATTTTTTGAAAAAGATATCTAAGACCTTTTGTTCCAGTGTTGTATACTTGTTGTATTAGTTGTACTCGTACAAACGTATGTTCGAAGGGTGTACTAAATTTGCCTTACCGTTTTTAACACTAAGGAATAAAGGCCTGAGATATAGCCTAAGGCATAAATAATTTTGACCATTGCGAATTCTGAGTCGATTAAGCCGTCCGTTCGTCCGTCCCCATGATAACTCAAAAACTAATTGAGCTAAGTTATTTGTGAAAACTTATAGAAAACTTATAGTGTGATTTATTATAGTAAATGCCAGAACCCTTTTTGAATTAGTTATGATCGAGGTACTGATTCGGGTAACTACTAGATTTCAGCTAGATTCGAGTGTTTGAAGAAAGTCGCTGAAATTTCTTGCTCCTTCTGGGACCCGCCATACAACTCCAAAAGTTATTTGTCTATATCTCAGAAACTATAAAAGCTATGGTATTGAAATTTCACACAAGCAAATATATTAGTAGGGCCGATGTGCTTGATAAAATTCGTCAAAATTTCTTGGCTCCTTCTGGTAGCTGCCATAAAATTTCAATAGTAGTTTGGCCATATCGTAGAAAATATTGAAAACAGTGCTGAAATTTTGCATAAATTAATATGGTAATACGGCAACTTAAAATCTTAGTCTGTCCCGTAGTCAACTATAGCACATTTACTCGCACATAAGATGACAAATTCGTACGGGGATAACAGAGTTGACACGGTGAACCCTATGTTTTCTCGTTTAATATATTTTAAAATACTTTTGAAGGCTGTGGACCGATATTCTATTATTTCCAAACTTGATCTTTATTTTTCTTTAAAAGAACTTGCCATTTCGACTGCGAAATCAATAATTCAATTATTTTGTTGGAGTTTTGGTGATATTTTAAGAAAAAAACTAATAACTTTTTAAATAAATAATTTAACTTTTTAAAATTGAAAGCCTCGATGTCATATTACGAGCTTGAGACGATAATGTCTCCAGAAAATAGATTTCAAATGTGCTATAGCACAGTTTGTGTTTTGACTTACCAGTTGAATGATTTCAGGATATTTATATTAAAATAATAACACTTTGAGCTATGAAAAAATGAACTGATAACCATAATTTTTCATGGGCGTTTAGAAAATTATAATTTGGTGTTTTACGTGGTAAAACCTGCTAAATGAAAATTCAGTATCTTTTCATATAATTTTTAACACCTTTTGAATTATTTGACCACCAAATCAATTGTGTTACTCTGGCTTTGCATTTAACATTTTAAATGTATTTCAACATTTGGCTTAAAACAAACTCAAAAAAAGCTGACAAAAGTTTGTTTCGCTTTAACCCCGCTAAGCATTTAAATATGATATAATTTGTTGTAGTTTGTAACAGTTTGTCAAGTTATATATTGAAACTTCTTTTCGAAATTCTGAAATATTTTAGAAATTAAACAAGAATTACGTTTCCGAGCTACAGGAGTTTTAAGAAAATTTTTTCGAACTTTTAATATACTTAAGTATTTTTGCCTATAACTCCCTTTCAATAAAGATAGAAGTTTCAGACAAATAGTTTTTAAAAGAGCTTATTAAGAGGGCTTTGAATAAGGAACACCGGATTTTTTGGATTTTTTATTATATTACTTTATATGTTTTTTTCGGAAATAGAAGCGATCGAATTTAGGAAAATTCCAATTTTTCTCATTTTTAATTTTTTTTAGTTTTTATCCAGAAAATTTTGAAACTTCCAAAATTTTCTTTACAGAATTTCGTTCAGCTGTTTAGGCTTTAATTTAAGTAGTTAGGTGTTAAAAAATCTTTTGCAGTAGAGGAGATACAGCAAAAAATCCATTTGTACTTGAAGATTTTAAAGGCCTTTATAAAATGTGTGTAAAATTTGAATAAATTATCACACAGTACACACATAATAGATTATATTACAATCGCATACATTTCGTGGATTTTGATATGGAGTTAAACGATGATTTCTTGTCTGTTCTATTATTATACAATCTTCCGGAAGAATATAAAAACTTCAGGATTGCTATTGAGATCAGACATATTTCCAAAATCTGAAATTTTGAAAATCAAAATCATAGAAGAAAGTTATACCCGAACTGCCAATGCTACAGGTGACTTCAAAATTTCTGAAATTTTATATCTAAAGCATAATATTAAAGTAAACTTTCAAGAAAAACATAAAAACAGCAGCTATTGGAAATATTCAATTTAAAAATAATTTATTTTATATGCATAGCTATTGTGTGTCGACATCGATTTAAAAAGAAAGATTTTTGAAATGAATATTTACACATAATATAAATTTCGAAGATAGGACTAATGCAGCTAAAAAATAGGTGTTAGATAGTGGAGCTTTATCCCACATATGTAATAAAATTGAAACGGTATAAGAGATGAAAGTGGTAGTAGAGCTAAATAAAAAGTCCATACCGTATTCGACTCTCTCATAATATATCCTTCACGAAGGTGCAAAGTATAAAAAGACTTAAGATATTTGAAAAGATAAAGAACTAAGTTATGAATCTGCCGTTGAAAATCAAGAAACTGAAACTAATGAATCTGAAAATTCTTTAGGAGAAGAGATTAGCAAATGTGAAAGCTATCAAAACATTAATGATGATGGATGTAAAAAAGATGATGATTAATACGAAAAGGCAAGGGGGCGACCTAAATTGATTAAAACTGGTAAGAAAGGTAGATCAGGAAAGGAATTTGTTGTAAATGGTATAAATAAATCGATATCTTAGTCCTGTGCTAGTGATAAAGCACATTTTGAAAGTGAAATACGCAAATTAATTACCAACGCTGAAGATAATTTAATGGAATAGGAAAATGACATATTAAAAGAAATAAATGCTCACAAGAAAAAAAAGTTGATGTTATCAACATATAACCGACCGCAAAGTGTATTTTATATTACAGTGAAAGTGTTATAGAAGATTATAAAGATAAAGTAAACTCACAGTTAACATACCTCAAAAAAATGTAAATTTTCCTCTTAGTTGATTTTCGCTTTGTGCCATTCGAATTCCCCGAAAAGCCTACCAGTTAGTTTCGGTAACAATAACAACTCAAACATCAAATTTCAAGAAATTTTATTAATCCGTTCCGTAGATATAGTAAGAAATGTAAAATCGGCCCCTTGTTCTGTTTCCGAGTCCCGATCGTTCTAAATTTATATGTTCATTGTTTCAACACTCCCAATTCAAATATTAAATTTTAAGAAAAGTGGTTGATTATTTTTCTTTATATGAGCAAAAATCTAAAACTGGCCCAGGAAAATGTCTAGTTTTCAAGGCCTGACATATCCCAAAAGTGGATCAATCCGTCACATAGCCAAAGCAAATTCACATATAAAATTTCATGAAAATCGGGTAAGCCGAATTTAAGATACACGCGTGAACACACAAATGTTGCTTAATTGTGCACGCATTTGACCGACATCTCCCTGAAAGTAGTTTATTTACAATCTTGTACTATGGAGGAGTGCGTTCCCATCTACAACTCGATGGGAAAAAATACAAAAATACAGTACATGTTTACTAAAGTTTTTAAAGTTTAACTAAAGTATACTCAAATTTTAAGCTTTATTATTGCTTTTATTTGGCACTTATTAAATATTTTGGATCAGTTGAAGTTGTTAAACTTTTTCAGTTTACAATTTGGATCATAAAACTTTGTAAAGTTTGCAAAAGTGCATTCAAGACATGGTAATTTCAACTTAAAAATTAAGTTTTATTAAGATTTCAAAATTCATTTATAGTTGAATTAATATTTTGCAATAATTATATACAATACAATAGTGAATTTAATAGTAGATATAATGCTATATTCTGAAACTGAATTTCTAGTTTCAATTACTGCGGTTTGCGATGTTAAATTTTACACTGTTACTCAATAAATAATTTTCAACAGAAAAATTATGTTCTATTCAAAGTTTTTTTAGATCAGATTGGAATGTACATACTAATATTAATGCATTACATAAATTTGCCACAGCACCAAATTTTAAATCTGAATACTGAAAATTTATGAAATTCTTAGTATTCAGATATAATTGTGTATCGAATGTATTTGCTTTATTATTTTAATTCTATAATATTAGCCTTGATTTTTAAGTTCAAATAAAAAAATGTATTAAAATTAAGGTTTTTTTTTAGTTTGGGTTTAAATTTACCCGCTATGAACTCAGGTCTCATATTCTTACTGTAAAAAATAATAGGTACTGTCAATAAAAACATGTATTTGAAAAGTTAAATATATGTTTTTATTGACAGTATTTATGCAAGTCAAAATTTAAATAAACAAGCAATTGCGGCAAAGTTATATTCAGTTTTTTGGTACTAATTTTGTGGCTGAGTTTTCATTAATATTACAATCTAAAACGAACTGCTTTTTGCAGCCCAGATACGAAAACGGGCTGCGGCTGTAGTTTTCAGTTATAACTGCGAACATGAGTCCTATCTTATCCTTGTCTTGCTCAAGAAAATCTCATGTGGCTCCATAGTATAGAAAAAAAATGTTTCTGTTTATCCAATCTACTCTTCCCTATTATTCAAATAAGCTCTATTGCTATTTTAACTTGAAATTTTCAATTGAACTCGATCCGATAATGTTAGTTTAACTAGAAAATCGACTAACATAAATATTTTTAACATTAAAAAATCATATTTTTTAATTTTAAATTATTTCTATATTTCTACTTCTTAAGTATGTAAAAAGAAATGTGTGGAATTGGAACTAGAGTGACTCAATATTGACTTAGAGATTATTTTTGGTAAAATATTTTGACCGGTGTGTTACAAAAATCAAATAAACATTTTTCCACAGTAGTTTTCTGAACTGCAAATTGATTGCTAACAACGAATCCAGACTAGACTGAAAAAAAAATTATTTCCTATTTCTTAGTCCGCCTGGTTTTTTTTTAATTTTTTTTTTATTCTAAAAGTACGATATCAAAACATGTTGGTAAAGTTTATATAGGAATAGTTAATTTTAATGTAAATTTATTCTTGGGCAGTGTACGTCCATTTACAAGAAGCATACTTTTCATAAGCATTACACAGGGGTCAAGTTCTAGTGCAAAATAATAAGATGTTCGAGGATATACTAAATTTGCTTATCTAAGTAAGCAACGCAAAGAAATAATGATGTAATACACAAGCAGGGCTGTCGTTTGCTACGATTTGAAAATTTGTATCCGCGGCTCCTCCTTTTGTATTATTTGCAATATTTAAAAATTCGTTGACATTACCTTGACTAACGAAATTATGTACATACAACTTTTTCTGCTAATTTTAAAGCCGCTTCTTCTCTTTTTTAATCAATTCAGTTATATTGTTGTAATCATTTAATCAGTTAGTCAGTTATATTGTCAAATAACCAAACTTAGGAAAATTCTTCGACCTCAGCCGATGAAATATGTTCGTATAGAATTTATTCAATAAACGATAACTTTGCAATTTTGACATTTTAATTGAAGTCGATCGAGTACATTTTTGAAAACTTGAAAAATTTATTAAATAAACAAAGCTACCTCAGCTTAACGCATTGTAGTCCGGCAGTTGAAAAGATTGAAATGGTAAGCAACATTTAAACTCAGAAGAATTATTTAAAAATATTGATGCAAACAGCTAGGAACCAAGTTAAGATCTTATTAACTTATAATAATTTGAAGTACATATTTTTTATACCCTACACCATCGTAAAGGGGTATATTAACTTATGTATGGGGTTTGTACCCCCTTGAGGGAGTCATCTACGGTGCTCAGCGTAAAATTCAGTATTGATTTAAATATGTCCGTTCATCCGTTCGATCAAAAAATAACTCAAAAACGAATAATGCGATCGACACAAAATTCGATTCCAGGAACGATTCCTATTGCAAGAATCGTTTAGTTATGATACAAGTCCAAAAGGTAATTTTTGTGCTTGTATATATTTGGAAAAATAATAAAGTCAGATTCATGAAGCTTGGCAATTACGTGTCCAATTATAGATCAGACATATCCGTGAATTTTCTATAGAATGGTTTCACAGTTTCGATTTCGATAATAAGCATAATCCAATCGGTTTATGCCGATTGAAAAGGTTTTCCTTGTTTTTATTTAAAGTACGCTTTCTGAACAGCATTTTAATTTACGTATAAGGAAATGAATATGGCGTTAAACATATGATCAGTAAAAAACGTCACAACTATTTTTATGAGTTTCTTTAATATTTTAAGGTGTTTATTGATCATAATAACTTGAGCATAAACTTCAAAAAAAGTATAAACTTATATGAACTTTCATGTGAAAAATATTACTTTAAGTTTAATTTTTAATTGTGATATTTTTTAATTGGAATTTATTTATAATTTTGTTTTTTAAAAGTTTTTGTTTTGTTTTTCTGATATTTTTTTGTATTCGTACGATAAAAAATTGTTTTTTTTTTTTTTCGATGAAATATAGGAATTGGTTCCACTTTGCTGAAAATGGCTCTCTTTTTTGAATATTTCTGCTCCTCATCCAAAAAATCAAACGACTGCCCTGTACACAAGTTTATATTTTTAACATCGATTTAACACAAACAGTTTATTTATTTATAAGAGTCCATTTATTAGTTCGTCTGCACGTCCGTCTGTCTCTCTGTCCGTCCTTCCCAACGATAACTCAAAAACTAATTGAGTTAAGCTCACCAAATTTTTAGAAAAAATTTATAAAGGTAAATGCAAGAATCCTATTCAAATTTGATGTGATCGAAGTAGTGGTTCAGGTAGCTGCCCTACGACTTCAAAAACCATTTGGCTAATTATTGTAGCTATCATATAACGAAAAATAAATATGTTATAAACTCCTTGTGGTAGCTGCCATAAAACTGAAAAGCTTCCTCGCCGTAGCTTAGAATTTGTTGATGCTGTAAATGATGTTGATGTTGCAAAAAAAAACTTTGGTGAAATGGCCATAATTTTCGTAAGAAGTTAAAAGGAAGTTATAATA
This sequence comes from Condylostylus longicornis, assembly GCF_029603195.1. NCBI lineage: Eukaryota > Metazoa > Arthropoda > Insecta > Diptera > Dolichopodidae > Condylostylus > Condylostylus longicornis. Next base: position 83,380 of record NW_026578110.1, read on the forward strand.
TTGTCATTACCGTATATGACAGTTTGTGCGGCAGGAATATGCGTCTAACAGTGCTGCAACATTTGAAATCATTCATTCCTACGAGTATCACAAAGTTAACACGATCAACTATACCCATTCTCGTTTTTATTTTCAAATTCAAATTAATTTTAAATCCGTAATCTGAATTGTAATTTTTATATTTTTCAAATCAACTGCTTTTAAATTCTTACTTTATTGAATCAATTTATATATATACATGTGCATATATATTCAAGTTTTAGTTTTATTTAAAGGTTTCTGAACATAATTGAGTTTAGTGCGATTGGCACTAAGGACTTCTGGGTCTATAATATTAACCCATTCAAAATAGTATGCAGAAAACAATTATGTATCTTTTAGTATTATTCAATACGTCTTTATCTATTAAACTGTTGATTTAATGAAATTAACAATTGCTTATAACTATTATTTATTAATGAAAATAACAACTGCTTATTGCACTACTTAGCTTTAAATTTTCTATGCTTTATTGAATTAATTATTTAAGAGTATGTACATTATATATATGGAGCTACTTCTGAGGTGTCAAAAAGTACTTCTAGAAGGGCTAGAGATATGGGACAAAAAGTATTAAATAGGATTTTGCCTCTAGGGTCCTAGATAAATCTGACATTGGAACTTTTTAGCCCCGACACAGCCCTATTTTAAGATTTTCTGAAAAAATTTTTGTGTGACAAAAGCACATTTTTCTTTTATACTTTATATTATTAGAAACACCAAACGAGAACGAAAAAAAAAGAATATTCGAAAATACAATGATCTGACATTTTTTCAGTTCGAAAAATCGAAGTAAGATTATATAAATGTCAGCTTTTATCAAAGACAAATTCAATTCTATATGTTACACCCACAGTTATGAATATCATGTTTCGTTAGGATCTTTTAAAAAAAAGTTGATTCATAATTAAATATGTTTGTACTTAAATTTTTTTTTCTTATTGTTCGAACGAAAATTTTTAAAATCTCAATTCTTATATATAATATATAAGTATATTCATATATTTGAATTCAACTATTAATTAGTTTATGCATAAACACTTTCTTTATTTGAAAAATTTATTTCTGTGTGTTTAACCCCATGATTTAATAATGATGTGTTTAAAATTTATTTCTATATGCCAAACCACAGTTTTGAATATTATTCAATTCATACAGAAAGCTTAAAAAAAATTAGCTAGGAAGCTTTAAAAGAATATACATACATATTTATGTACTTAAAATTTTTGCGAATTTTTCCAAATTAATATGACCATTTTTTTTATTGAAAGTTTTCTTAAACTTTTATAATAATATTTATCTGTTATATATTAAAAAAAAAGATAAAACAAAAAGTTTAAACCAAATAAAAAAAAAATTTAAAATAATCTAAAAAAAGAAAAATACGACAATATCCAGGCAAGCATCGATCTAATAGCCTTCTAATCTACGCAGTACTTTGAATTTCCCTTTATAATTCTTTATTTTATTCATATTTCGTATAGCTCTCCGAAAACCATCCTATTTTATATTATATATATATAGCTACTTCTCAGGTCTCAAAAAGTACGGCTACTTTTAGAAGGGCTAGAGGCATTAGATATGGTTTTGCTTGTACAGTCCCAGGAAATGCAAGAACTCCACCCGCACTCTCCCTTCCCTTCACACCCTCCCAATATGCTTTGTGACCGATTTTTTCAAAATAGTACTACATCCTGTAACTTTAATTTACTTTTGCTAGTATGAGTTTTTTATATAAATTTATTTTGGAAGTGTGAGTTATAAAAGAAATGAACAGTTCCTCAAGAAAATTGTTAAAATTAATACAATCTACATTGTTTTATTATAAGTATGTACTTACGCATTTAGTTATGTATTCTTTTCGCGATATGCCGCAAAATGTATTTATAAGTGAAACGTAGGTGTACATTAAATTTCTTGACAATATACTTCTAAGAAAAAAATTAATGAGAAAATGTTATGTTATTGCATTAAACTTTTAAAAATGGGGTATTTTCAAAAAAATATTGAGGACGGAAACTCGCTGATATTGATTTGTAAGGCTAAAACTTTTTTAATTTCATTTTAAATAAGGGAAAAAAAAGTTCTCAATAAAAAACAAAACAAATCTGACAAAATTTGTGTCTGACAAATTGTATTTTCCAGGGTTCAAGCCTAAGACTTTTTTCTTAGAAATCGTATGCTATACGCATAACCCTATATAGAATTATTAATAGCTAATTATACATTCGCGCATTTTTTCGCATGTATTATCAAATTTAAATACCACACGTGGATGGATTTTAGTGGCGAATGGTATGCGTATACAGTAAATGATCGCTTAAAGTGCTTATTGTCAAAGGTAATTTACGATTATGCGGCATAACTCAAATGGAGGTTCTAAAATAAATTACTCAGAAGATCTCAAAGGAGCTAATTATTTGTTTAATAATATTCTTTTTGGTAATTATTTTTAAGAACTTGTCTTAATTTATCTTATTATTTATTAAGAAAAAACGTATCTTTATGCATATTACGGGTGTGTTTTTGAAGAAAATAAAGTTGGATCAAACCAATGGTTTGTATTGTAGCACTTTTCCCTTCAGCAAGTGAAAATACTGCTTTTAAAATACAGTCTATGTATGTATATCCACCACACTATTAAAATTATTTTCATTTATAAACGAAACTATTTCTAAGATTGCATATTTTTAGCAATCTTGTTAGCTTTTTGCGCTTATAGAAATTTTAAAAATCTTGCGGTTTCGGAAATATATGGTGTCAAAAATTCAAATTTCACAAATTTCAAGAAGCGATAACTTGAGAGTGGGTGGAGATGGAAAAAAATTTTCTTCTAACGAAAAGAAGCCTTTATTAGTGTCAAGCTCTTATGATTTCTAGGCTGGGGTCTAGAAAATAAGCGACATCAAAAATTTGGAAAAAACGGACTTTAGGTAACGGTAAATTTGAACGGCAATTTTGTTTTTTTAAAGTTAACCTATAGTATACCGCGCTAGGGGAAGCAAGCCACTGCCTTTCTGCGTTTGCAAAATTTCAAAAATGCTTATGGTTTCATTGCACTAAATAGTTAAAAAAATGACATTTTTAGGGTTTTCGCGGCGGCGGGAGGGGGGGGGGGGTATAACTTCTAAAGGGGGGAAGATAGATAAAAATTTTGTTCTACGAAAATAAGTTTCTAGTAAAGATCAATGGACATATAAAATTTCAGCTTTCTATCTTCAAGGGTGTAGAAGTTTTGTAAACAGACACACGGACAGACGGACGGACGGACGGACGGACAGACGGACGCACGGACGGACAGACGGACGAACGGACTGACAGAGTGAAACTAAGGAGCACTTTTTTCAAACAATTTTGGGAAAAGTGCTAAAAAGTAAACTTAAACTATCTTACACACAGAATGAAAGACAATTTCCAACTGCAGACATAATATTTGCAAGGCTTGAAATGTAAGCACACACGACTAGTTTACATATGCATTCAAGTTTTAGTTTTATTTAAACGTTTCTGTACATAATTGAATTTAGTGCGATTCGCACTAAGGGTTCTGAGTCTCTTGATTTAATAAAATTTTGAACAGATAACAAAAATAACGATAATTCCTTTCAGTGCAAACTTGAATAATTTTATATTTAAAGAAAACTTATGTTAGAGTTAACACCATCTTTTTATTAAAAAGAAGACGTTTTTGTATCTGGACGTTCGCCTGAAATTGAGCCTTTTCTTAAAAAGTTTCAATTCTGTTTTAACAGGACTGGTTCCGCTTTAACATATATTGTGTAGATATTTTGATTTTGTCTATGAAAATGTTATAATTATGTCATTAGTTATTGATTTGTAGATACTTATATATCAGATACTGAGATGAAAGAATTTAATCAACTTTTTGGAGATGTTGGGAACAGGTTCTTTATTACGGGCCGATTTTGGATGCAATTTTTTGAGATTTACTATTTGAATTCTGTTGGTTAGCTTAATAAACTGAAAAGCTCTGCATGGAAATCGGATGATAGAAATTGAACCTCTACTAAGATCCAAATTTATATTTTTTTAGGTACATTAAGTAATTGACTTACTATCTT